>NC_067149.1:13962211-14025281 GCF_903995435.1 Acomys russatus
AGGTGTGCGCCACCACGCCCAACTCAGTTTTCCCAGTAATTGGACAGCACATGCCTGCTAATGGTGCTGATCATGGCGACTTATACAAATGATGGATCTGAGAGACTTTAAAATTTTTTATTTTTTTTTAATTTATTCATATAACATCCTGATTGTTGTCCCCTCCTTCTTATCTTCCCATTCCCACCCTCCCTCTCTCTTCTGCCCTAATACCCTTGCCTACACCTCTGACGGTGGAGGTGGGGAGGCTCTCCTCACCCTCTGTCCAATTATAGTATATCAAGTCTCATCAGGTTTAATGTGTATGGTTTTATATTGAGGTCTTTAATCCACTTGGACTTTAGTTTTGTGCAGGGTGATTAATCATGATCTATTTCAATTTTTCTACATGTAGACATTCAGTTAGACTAGCACCATTTGTTAATGGTGCTATTCTTTTCCCATTGTATAGACTTGACTTCTTTGTCAAAAATCAAGTGTCCATAGGTGTACGTGTTTATTTCTGAGTCATTGATTCTACTCCATTGGTCAGCCAGCCTATTTCTATGCCAGCCCCATGCAGTTTTTTATTACTGTTGCTCTACAGTGCAGCTTGAAATCAGGGATGGAGATTCCTCCAGAGGATCTTTCATTGTACAGGGTTGTTTTAGCTATTCTGGGTTTTTTTGTTTTTCCATATGAAGTTGAAAATTGGTCTTTCAAGGTCTGTAGTTCTTGGGTGTTTTAGAAAGGCTGTTGGTTCCTACACAATGCACTCTCCCTGTTTTAAATAAATATTAAGTAACTGGACTATCTAAAATAAGTTACTCCCCAAGACTGGAAAGGTTGAGTAACAGCTGTGCTAGAGACTGATCAAAACCTACAATGGTTAAAGTTGTGGATGGAGGAAGCCAGGAGTATTAAACAATGAAATAGAGCAAGAGGAGTGAATACTGTTAAAGAACAAATGCTTAGTCAAGGGGGGTTGTGGGGGCGGCAATGCTGCTGGTTATGCTTAGTCAAGGGGGGTTGTGGGGGCGGCAATGCTGCTGGTTATGCTTAGTCAAGGTGGGTTGCATGGGGGGGGGCGCGATGCTGCTGGTTCTTCCTGCTGCATTTGCTATTGCGGCATTGCGGCATTGCTGGTTGCTGATACTTTGACAATGGAAATTGAACTTGCCCCCAAGGAACTTGACACCCCTAATTAACAGAATGTAGTCTAATGAGGTCTACACCCACTTCCCCCCCCCAACCTCTCTTGCCAACAGTTCAGGCTCTAAGTTCAAGAATTAATAAGCGAAACCTCAAAACACTGAAAAGCTTCTGTAAGGCAAAGGACACTGTCAACAGAACAAAATGGCAGCTTACAGATTAGGAAAAGACCTTCACCAACCCTACATCTGCCAAAGGGCTAATATCCAATATATATAAGGAACTCAAGAAGTTAAACAACCAACAAACCAAATAATCCAATTAAAACTGGGGCACAGAGCTAAACAAAGAATTCTCAACAGAGGAATCTAGAATGACTGAGAAGCACACAATGTCATTAGTCATCAGGGAAATGTAAATCAAAACAACTCAGCAAAGATCAACACCTCAACTGACAGCATACGCTGTGGAGGATGTGGGGAAAGGGGGGCCCAAAGGACATTTGCTGGACTATGTTCATAGCAGCTTTCTTCATAATAGGCAGAAACTGGAAACAGCCTAGATGGTTCTCAACTGAAGAATGGATATAGACCAATATGGTAAAGTTATACAGTGAAATACTACTCAGCTAATAAAAACAAGCAAATCATGAAATTTTCAGGAAAATAGGTGGAATGAGAAAGGATCATCCTGAGTGAGGAAACCCAGACCCGGAAAGACACACATGGTATATACTCACTTATAAATGGACATTAGCAGTATATTACCAGATAAACAGACTACAGATCATGGACCCAAAGACACTAAGTAACAGGGAGGGCCCAAGGGAGATGCTCCTTGAATCTCACTCAGATGGGGAAATAGAACAGACAGTGGAAGAGGAAGCAGAGAGGGAACTGGATAGGAGAGGGTGTGGGAGTGATATGAGGAAGGGGATCGGATGTGCAGAGAGTGGGGAAGGGGTGTTTGAGGACCTGGAGAGAAAAGGGAAACTGAAGGCAGGGGCATCACTAAGACAAGCGAGTCCTGTAACAGGGTAGGCTACAGGGAAGATATGGGGCTGTCTCTAGCTGACTCCTAGCAGCAGGGGACAGGAGACTGAGGGGGCCACCTTCTGGTCAGGCAGGACCTATAGTCGTGGGAGGGGCACACCAATCTACCTATAAAAACCTTCTAACCAAAATTTACCCTGCCTACAAGATGTGCAGAAATAAAGGTAGAGTTGAAACTGAGGAGTGGCCAACCAATGCTTGGCCCAAGCTGAGACCCACCCATGGGAGGGAGCCAACCCGTGACACCATTAACGATACTCTGATAGCTTTACAGACAGCCCCCTAACTCCGCCAACAGCTGATCTGATCAGATGCTGAGACTCACAGCCAAGCATTAGGCAGAGTTCAGGGAGTCCTGTGGAAGAGTGGGAGGGAAGGATAGAAGGACCCAGAAGGGACAAGAACACTGCAAGAAGACCAACAGAGTCAAGTAACCTAGACCCACAGGGACTTACTCTTTGTCTGATCCCAGCACATCAGGTCTCATCAGGGCAGCCTGCACCCTCTTCCTCTGTGTGCCCACAAGGCCTCCTCACCAAGGGTCAGTGATCAAATCACTGGTACCGTGCCAGAGGTTACGTCAGAGGTAGTCACCCCCCTTCCGCCAACACACACATGGAGAATGAGCTGTCCATCAGCTACATCTGAATAGGGAGTCTAGGTTCACTGTATGCACTGACCTCAGTTAGTGCATCAGCTTGTGAGGGGCCCCCTGGGTACAGATCTGCTGGCTTTGGTGGTCTCTCTGTGGAGCTTCTGACAGTGGCAGGTCCTTCCATCACGCCCCTCCTTACATACAACTCTCACCTGCTCTCCCTGCAGAGCAGAGTCTGGCTGCACGTCCCAGTATCTGTCCCAAAGCACCACTGGGTAGAATTTCTCAGAAGACCTCTATATTGGGCTAATATCCACTCAAAGTGAATATATACCCTGCGTGTCTTCCTGGGTCTGGGTTACCTCACTCAGGATGGTGTTTTCTAGTTTCATCACTTTGTCTGCAAGTTTCAAGACTTACTTGTTTTTTGATAGCTGTATATTACTCCATTGTGTAAATGTACCACAGTTTCTTTATGCATTCTTTGATTGAGGGATATCTAGGTTGTTTCCAGATCCTGGCTATTATGAGTAAAACTGCTATGAACATAACTGAGCAAATGTCCTTGTTGTATGGTGGAGCATCTTTCTAGCATATGCCCAGGAGTGGTATAGCTGGGTCCTGAGGTAGCACTATTCCCAGTTTTCTGAGAAAGCACTGAATTGATTTCCAAACTGGTTGTACTAGTTTACTGTCCCACCAACAATGGAAGAGTGTTCCCCTGTCTCCACATCTTCTCCAGCATGTGTTATCACTTGAGTTCTTGATCTTGGTGTAAGATGAAATCTCAGAGTCGTTTTGATTTGCATTTCCCTGATGACTAAGGACACTGATCATTTCTTTTAAGTGTTTCTCAGCCATTCAATGTTTCTCTGTGGAGAATTTTCTGTTTAGCTCTGTGCCCTGTACTTTAACTGGATTATTTGGTTTGGGGGTGATTAATTTCCTGAGTTCTTTATATAATTTGGATATTAGCCCTTTGTTGAATGGAGGGTTGGTGAAGATCTTTTCCCAGTCCCGAAGCTGTCATCCTGTTCTGTTGACAGTGTATTTTGTCTTACAGAAGCTTTTCCCTTTCATGAGGTCCCATTTATTAATCGTTGACGTTAGAGCCTGAGTTAGTTAGTAGTCTTCTATTCAGGATCTTGTCTCCTGCACCCACTTTTTCTTCCAAAAGGTTTAGTGTGTCTTGTTTTATGTTGGTCTAATCCACTTGGACTTTAGTTTTGTGCAGGGTGATTAATCTTGATCTATTTCAATTTTTCTATATGTAGACATCCAATTAGACCATCACCATTTGTTGAAGGTGCTATCTTCTTTCCATTGTATGGTTTTGGCTTCTTGGTCAGAAATCAACTGTCCACAAGTGTGCAGGTTTATTTCTGGTACTTCAATTATATTCCATTGGCCAACCAGCCTATTTCTATACCAGCACCATGCTGTTTTTATCACTGTTGCTGTATAGTACAGCTTGAGATCAGGGATGGAGGTACATCCGGAACATCTTTTATTGTATAGGATTGTTTTCGCTATTCTGGTTTTTTTTTTTTTTCCCCATATGAAGTTGAGACTTGGTCTTTCAAGGTCTGTGCTTCTTAGGTGTTTTAGAAAGGCTGTTATTTCCTACACAATGCACTCCCCCTGTTTTAAATAAATACTAAGTAATTGGACTACCTAAAATAAGTTATTTCCCCAAGACTGGAATGACCTGGTAACAGCTGTGCTCAAGGCTAGTCTAGAGCTGCAATGGTTCAAGTTGTGGATGGAGGAAGCAGAGAGTATTGGACCATGAAATAGAGCAAGGGGCGTGAATTTTGTTAATGCTGCTGATTCTTCCTGCTGCGTTTGTTATGGCAGTATTGTTGTATTGCTACATTGCTGGTTCCTGGATTTCTGGTTGCTGGTATTGTGACAATGAAAATTGGACTTGTCCCCAAGAACTTGACACCCCTAATCAACAGGATGTAGCCTAATGATGTCCACACCTCTTTTTCTCTCTCACCTTTATGCCTACCTACTGTTCAGGGGTGGGAACAGATTGGGGTAGAGAAGGGTGGTAGATACAGAAACCCATGTAAAGCATCCAAAAGGCCTGGCTGCATGCCATTGTTCCTTGCTTCATATGGGCCTTGTTTTACCCTATGACTTTCAGTATTGGTTGCCTCTTGAATTTCTGGAGACAAGATAGGCTATAAAATAAATCCAGCTACAGATGAAGCAGAGAGAGCAGAGTGAGAAGAGAAGGCAGTTTGCAGAGAAGATATTGTTAGGAAACAGTTGAGTCAGGAGACGTTGAGCTGAGAGAACAATCGTCATAGTTTGGAACTGCTAGTGTTGGGGAAACTGGAAGAAGGAATTGTTGAAGCAGACTGCTCAGGGTCTGAGGGCTGAACGGTTTGGAGAAACATTTGAGAGCAGGCCTGGAAACTGGGACAGGGCTGGCAGGGAGTTAATGGGCCTGATTACTGTTCTAAAATAGCTAACCATTTTACAGGTGCCACCCAATGTGGGGCGAGGCAGAATCAGAGGTTTGATTTCAAGCACTGGAGAGTCAGAAAGCCAGCCGGGTGTTGGCTCGGGCAGTTGATGGGACATGTCATGCATTGTTTTAAATACCAATCTTATTCGTTTTCCTCATTTTGAGCTATTTTTTTTTTTTAAGTTTTAAAGACTGGCCCAGGAACTAGAAAAAATACAAGTGGAAATGGAGAAACATGGGATTAAAAAAAAAAGAAAGAAATGAAGAAAGAAAGAAGTAGAGGAAATGCAAGAACAAGATGGTTCATTCCTCTCTCTCCTTTCTGAAAAAGTGACAGAGTTGGCTGTGAAGACAGTGAGAGTATAAGTAGACTCATGTGAAAAACATTAAACACAAGAAAATGTAGAAAATCTGGTTCATTCCCAGTAACTGAACCAGAAATAGGGAGTATCTCCCAGGTAGTAAGAGGAAAAGGAACTGTGTGAGGAGGCAGACAAGTCAAAGAAATGGAAAAGCAGGAGTATTGTCAGATGAGACAATCCTTTTCAGGGGACAGGGTTTAATCCACAGCACCTTATGAATACAGGCACTCCTGGGTCACAAAGCCACCAACAGCATTCTCAGTAGTTATACAGCATATGCCAGCTGATGGGGATAATCCACAAGGTTATGACCAAATAGGATGATGTCCTGTAGAAATGACAGATCTAAGGTGTTCTAAAGAGGCAATGATATCGTAGGGGATGCACTGGCCCCACATGAAACAAACTCTAAATAATTGGGCTGCTCAAAAGCAAAGTATTCCACAAAACTGGACGGGATTGGTAACAGCTGATCTGGAGGCTGGATCTCAATTGCAATGGTCTTCATGATGAAAAGAGGGGCTGGAGAGATGGCTCAGAGGTTAAGGGCACTGCCTGCTCTTCCAAAGGTCCTGAGTTCAATTCCCAGCAACCACATGGTGGCTCACAACCGTCTATAATGTGATCTGGTGCCCTCTTCTGGCCTGCAGGTGTACATGCAGGCAGAACACTGTATAAATAATAAGTGAATAAATCTTTAAAAAAGAAAGAAAAGAAGCTAAGAATTCGGAACTTCACAATAGAGTGAGGGGATTAATATAGTGAGGAACCAGTAGATAGGTAAATGTTGGTGTGCTTATATGCAACAACAGGTTCAAGTTGAAGACTCAATCATAGAACAATGTCATTTAGAAGCTCTAAGAGCTTGGGGCAGAGTTGAGTACCCAGGACAGAAGTCCACATCAAAAATTAAACAAGTCTCAGGGTACACCTTTACTGATTTTTTTTTCAAAGATTAGTTTCATCTGTGAACAAGGCCATATCAGACCTTGATATGGCACAAGTGCTAAATGAGACGATGTTGGCATTTGAATTTGCAAGTAAAAAAGGCAAAACGGTTATTACGCCAGTAAAGATGGGGACAGCAACTATGGAAGAGTGAATCAGGAACACACCCAATATAGGTTCTAGCATGTAAAATACCACAATAATTGGGCAAGCCATAGCTAAAGATTTTAGATCTCAAAATGCATGGTGTTTTAACTGTGGAAGATATGGTCATTTGCAAAGAGACTGTGACCAAGCCACTAAAGATCTCAGATCTCAAAATACTTTGTGCTTTAATTATGGGGAAATATAGCCATCTGCAAAGAAATTTTGAGCAAGGCATCTCTACAGGCAATGTGTTTTATAAATATAAACCAGAAAGAAGGCCTAGGCTTCTAGGGGTGCACAGGCAACATGGCAAGGGCTACCATTGGACCAATGAGTATAGGTCCAAGAGAGATATCCAACGCAATCTCTTGCCACCAGGAAACAAAATGGGAGGAGTAGCTTGAGGACCCACAGGAAAATAAAGAATGAAAGAAAAGAAAGAAAGGAAGGAAGAAAATACAAGCCATTTGGCTCTCGTTAGGCAGGAAATAAGAAGCTGGCAGAATATTTCCAACAAAGCATTGCAGATCTAATGCATGCTATTGCAGGCAGCGCTGCTCTAAACTTAGCCATGCATACACAGCTTACATTATCCCCAACAGTTCAATGTTATAAAATAACTACTGTAGTTTATGGTCCTTTGCCTTTGGGACAGTAGGGATTGTTGTAAAAAAGATGAATGATTCTCTCTATATTAAACAATGCAGTAAATCATTAAGACAACATTTTTCTATAACCAGAGAGTGCACCAATGGTTGACATAGAAAGACTATGATTTATTAAGCTGTAAGTACTATGCTGGGGAGATTATGAGCTACTTCAGTCCCAGTTCCTTTAAAACCCTCATAAACACCAAACACTTGCCAATCTGATGACTTCTGGGGCTGCTTCTGTTCCATCAGTCTGTTCCTACAGCCATGTGACCAGAAACATCTTCTTTCTCAGCCATGTGGCCAGCTATCTTCCCAGCATCCACAAACACATCTGTCGTCCCTTCAGTGACTGTCTCCTAGGGGAAAGGTTTTTCTCTTTTTCCTTTCCAGAGTTCCTTTCTGACTACTAGGAAGTCCTGCCTTCCACATCCTGTCCTTCTGCCAGCTGATTGGCCAATCAGCTCTTTATGGACAGCTGCTGCATCCACACAAGGCATTCCTCCACAAAGAATGGTCTTGTGAAGAAGCGATTTGACTCCCCAAGGATTCCATTGTTCATCCAGGAATTAGAGATGAAGGCTTCAAGGGAGAAATTGGGATGATGACTTATGTGAAAAGAGATAATGCAGTTTAACCTAGGGAAAGGATTTCTCACCTATCACTGTTTCCCTGCCTCAAAGGCAATGCTACTGCAGTAGAAAGATCAGGAGGGTTTGGAGTAACAGGAAAACGTGTATTTTGACAAACAGTTGTTAATGATCTGAGGTAAAAGTTAAAGTTGTAACTGAATGACACTGAAATAGAAGGTTTGGTGGATACAGAAGCTGATGAAAGTATTGCTTTGCAAACATCTTGGAATTCAGAATGGCCATGTCCGAAGTTTTATACCCAGTTTCTAACAATTGGAAAGTTATCTCAGATAAAACAAAGTGTGCGATAGGTTAAATATGTGTGACCAGAAGGCCAAATGGAACAGTTAAGGCTGTATGTCGCTGACATACACATAAATTTTTAGATGAGATTTATTACAACAGTGAGGAAGTAAATAGTACCTCAAAACCAGAGGCAATCCCTAATATTAGGGGGCAAATGTGAGAACTTTCTGGGTAAATTATTGAAAATTGTCATCCAGAACATCCATAGGTATTAGAGTACAAGAGGAGCTGCACAAACCACTCAGATGGTTTATTGAGTGAACACACACACACACACACACACACACACACACACACACACAGAAATAAAACCAGGAAAAGGAAATAAAAGTTTCTTAAATGAAAGTAATCATACGAGCTGGGCACTGTGGTGCAAACCTATAATCCAGGCACTCAGGGAGGCAGAGACACATGGATCTCTGTGAGTTCGAGGCTAGCAGAATCTACAAAGTGAGTCTAGGATAGCCAGGGCTACACAGTGAAACCCTGTCTCAAAACAAAACAGAAAACAAAATTAGAATTACTTTTATGTATGTGAGTGTTCTGACTGTGTTTGTACGTATGTATATGCACCACATGTGCCCTGTATCTAAGGAGGGCAGAAGAGAAGTCTAATTCCCCACAATTGGGGTTGCAAATAGTTGCGCGGTGCCCTATGCGTGCTGATAATTGAACCTGGGTCCTCTGGAAGAGCATAGCACATGAGTGAACTGATAAGCCATCTCTCCAGGCCCTTTAAGGAGTTTAAAAAGACCTCCATGTGACTTTTTCACACAGACAAGACCAAGAGCTGCTGAGATAGCAATTGGCAGTATCAAACTTAAAGGCTCAAGGGACAATCATAGAGAACTGACAAAGTCTAAGGCTAGTTCTTGTCAACTTAATCCTACCCAATGTCATCTGCCTGGGAGCAAGTCTTTGGAGCAATGTCTTGACTGATATGGGAGGATGCAACCCATTGGGGCTGGAGCAGCTTCTGGGGAGAGGGTCCTGGGTCCTATAAGAAAGCAGGCTGAGCAAGGCAAGGAAAGCCCGCCAGTAAGAAGCCTTCCTCCATGATGTCTGTCTCGAATCCTGCCTCCAGGTTCCCTGAGTTCCTGTGTTGGCTTCTGGCTTAGTCAGTGTTCTATTGCCTTGAAGAGACACCATGACAATGGCAACTCTTATAAAGGGAAACATTTGGGCTGGAGAGATGGCTCAGAGGTTAAGAGCACTGACTACTCTTCCGGAGGTCCTGAGTTCAAGTCCTACTTCAGTATACATGAAGGCCAAGCACTGTATAAAGAAATGATCTTTTAAAAAAAATTAAAATGAAATAAAGGGAAACATTTAATTGGAGCTGGCTTACACTTCAGAGGCTTTGTCCATTCTCACCATGGCACTGGAGAGGTAGCAGAGAGTTCTGGATCAGCAGGCAGCAAGAAGAGAGAGATGTGGGGCCTGGCTTGAGCATTTGAAACCTCAAAGCTCACCCCCAGTGACACACTTCCTCCAAGGCCACACCTTCTTACAGTGCCCCTCCCTGTTGACCAAGCATTTAAACACATGAGTTAGTTTATGAGGCCATTTCGATCTAAACCACCATAACTTCCCTCAGGGATGAACTGTAGCCTGAAAATTGGAAATGTAAATATTTAGCAAGTGTAAATGACTGACATACAGGGGTTCTTTTTGCTGCCTTCCATTTTTTGTTGGTTTGTTTCTTACAGTTTCTTGTTTAGCGTTTCATACAGTCAAGGCTGACCTTGAACTCACTGTGTAATGAGACTGGTCTTGATTGCCTGATTTTCTTGCCTCCACTTCCTCAGTATTTTGATTACAGGCATGTGCCACCAGCCTAGTTTGTGTGTGTGTGTGTGTGTGTGTATGTGTGTGTGTGTGAACGTGCGAAGGTCAGAGCTTATCTTTGGGGTGCCTTTATCTATCTATCTCCCCCTTACTGTTGGAGACAAGAACTTGCACTGAATCTGGAATTCACAGACTGGCTAGGTTGGCCAGGAACCCAGCTGTCCCACTATACAGCTTGTACATGTGTGAGAGGGATCTGAACCTCCGTCTTCACACTTGTACACAGCAGGCACTTCACTGACCGAGGCTTCTCCCTCGCCCCTCTTTCCAACTTTTGGAAAGTCTGAAGTTGTTTCTAAATAACAAAGCATTTTAAAGATGAACTATACAGATTGAATTATAAAACAAATAACCTACCACTCAGGAGTTGAGGCAAAAAAGATTACAAATTCAGTCCACACTCACTAGTGAGTAGAAGGATCACAAGCAAGTACTACCACACCCAGCTTTACACACGAAACTTGGAAGGTCCGTATGGAGGCCAGCAAGGTAGCTCAGTGGGTGAGGGTGCTTGCTGCCAAGCCTGATGATATGGGTTCAGCCCCCTAGGCTACATTGTCGAGGTGAGAACAGACCCCTTCAAGTTGTCTTCTGGGTTCCACATGTGCACCATGCCATGAATATACATGCACTCATAAACAAATGAATGAGTAATAAGGTAATAATAAAAGCTGGGCATGGCAGCACATAACTGTAATATCAACTCTTAGAAGTGATTTATGCTCAAAGTAGAGAAAGTAGCATCAGGACTTCCAGGCCATCCTTGGCTAAACATTTCCAGGTGAAAGGCACCCTGGGTTACATGAGACATGGACTTAAATAATAAACAAGTGGACCCGGAACCTAGTGGGGTGCCCTATGTCTGTAATCCTACCACTTGGGAGAAAGATTGAAAGATCATAAATTCAAGGCCAGCCTGAGTTACATATCAAGTTCCAGGCTAACCTGGACTATACAGTGAGACCCTGGTTCAACAAGCAAAACTAAACAAAACACCAAGGATTAGCTGAGTGTCGTAGCACATGCCTTTAATCCCAGCACTCAGGAGGCAGAGGCAAGATCTCTGTGAGTTCCAGGCCACCCTGGTCTATGTATCCAGCTCCAGGACCACAGAAGAGATCCTTTCTCAAAACAACAAAAAGCAACACCAAGAATTGATTAAGGTGGGAAAGGGGAAAGGAGGTAGAGACATTACCCACTAGTTGGGTTCTTTCCAATTATGTGCAAGGCCCTGATGAAAAATAAAAGCAAAATTTAAAAATAAGGACAGTTATATACATCTATACACACACACACACACACACACACACACACACACACACACACACACACACATATACATGTATACATATATGTACACACACATATACACATGTGTGTATGTATCTGTGAAAATGAAGGAACATTTCTAAGCTAGACTTGGTCGCACACGCCTGTAACTCCAACATTTGAGAAGCAGGAACAGGAAGATCAGAAGTTCAAGGTCATCCTCAGTCAAATATTGAATTTGAGGCAAGCCTGAGCTACAAAAGATCTTGTCTCAAAAATAAAGAAAGCCTTGCCATTGCAGCATCAGTTATTAAGTAGACATACCTTAATCAAAGAGGTTCCTTTCCCAGATTGGCCTGCAGGCCTGCCTATAGGGCACTTTCTTAATTGCTAATTGGTGTAGGAGGGACTGGCCTCATTACTGTGGGTAATATGATCCCTGGGCAAGTGGTCCCATGGTATGAGGAAAGGTAGAAAGCCAGAGAGAGCAAGAAAGTGAGCAGCCTTCATCCGTGGTCTCTGCTTCGGTTCCTGCCTCCAGGATTGTGCCTTGTCACCCATCTTTCACAGGTCCTAAAGCATAGGCGGAAATAAAGCCTTTCCTTCCCAAGTTAGTCACAGTGTCGGTCACATTAACAGAAATCTGACTAGGAAAGACCTCAAATAAGAAAAGATCACCCACCTGTTTCAGTCCCCCGAGTGAAGGTAAGTGATGGCCCCTCCCCTTGGCTATCACAAGAAAGACAGGTGTTTCCTAAGGGTCTAATTGCCCACAGTGCTACCGCCCTAGGCAAACTGCAACCAGGGCTTGTTAATATTAACCCCTTCTGGTCCTATTGAAGGCAGCCAGGTTTTGCTGTGAGTTCAGCTTGTCTTGAGATCGAACCAGCCTTGTTCCCACACTAGAACAGCTCAGCACGCCGTCCATCCCAGAACGGTGTCTACACCACGCTTGAGGGCTAAGCAGGGTCAAAGCACTGACAAGAGTTGCAGGTCCAGCAGGCTACCCAGATGACGCCTAATAGGCTGTGATCATATGGTGGGGGAGGAGGTCCCCTTCGGTCACAGTCCTAGGGGAGGGGAAGTGGCTGTGAGGAGCTGAGGGTCAGATGGTGACAACAAGGAGAGCCCTATTAGTGGGAGATGGCATCGATGTGGATGACAAAGGCTGCTACTTCCGAGGCAGCACCATGAGCGTCTTAGGGGCTTGGGACTAGGAAAGCACCAATTATATCAGGATTTAAAATCCACAGGGACTGAAGACACAAAATAGAGGTAAAATCATGGAAGGGCTCTGGGAGCTAACATTGTCCGAACACATCCCAAAAGCTACTTAGCAGGAGATCTGCACTGAAATTTCATTTATACCCTACTATTTTGGTTGCTGTTTGGTGTGAGAACTTTTCCTCTACTTTCTCTAAAATGTTGGCCCAGAGCAGCAGGTTTCACTGAAGAAACCACATGTGCCTCCTCCTTCCTGAGGAGTCCAGGAAGACCACTGATAATTTTTTTTCCCCTATCATTTTGAACATACCAACTCACTGCCTTCCGGAGTCCTACTTTTCTGTCTGGTGAGAAACTGGATGAATATGTTATGGAGAAAACATGGCAGTCATTTGTCCTAGAGTGCCCTGGGAAACAGAACATTTTGTCATTACATCCCGGTCACTCAGAAGCTACCATTTTATTCTTATCAATCTGAGTCTGTTTTTTAAAAAGGGGAACTCATTTCCTTGAGTACAGATGAGCTAGGTTCTATAAGCCAAAAATTATTACAGAATGTTAGGGTTCATGTGAAATGTTGAAGGAACCAACTCCCTTAAGGATCCCCATGAAGGCAAAAGTCTGGGAAAATGTAAAAGTCGGCCTACCCAGTCCTCCCTTAAGGACCCCCATTAAGGCCAAAGCATATAAATTTCTAGAGGGTCCAGTTTGAACCAAGGACAGATAGATATCAGATCACTGTGTGTGTATGGCAGAGACAGGAAAAACTTTGAAGAGTCCAACTTGACTCAAGGTCTCAGTCTGTGCTCAGAGTCCAGTTGGACTCAAAGACAACCAGCTGTGTTTAAAGGGATCAAGATGCCTGGCCAACTCTCCTTCCAGGCTGGAGGTGTCTCCTAGAAATCCTCCTGGATTAAGGGTGAGAATCTCAGCTGAAGCCAGCACGGGATCCTGTGGATTGGACTTCTCATAGGTGTGCATGGTGAAGTGTAGAGCATGGGACCCTAGGGTGCAATCCCCACCCCAGAGTGGAGTAAAATACTCCTCTCTTCTCCAAATAGGCAAGTAAAATATCCATCCTGTGAGCTTTGCATCGCTCACAGGACAGAGCAGCTTAGAAACGTGGTTGTGTTTCACAGTAGGAACACTGTCTGGACATGCTGTTGAATGTAGAAATCCCCCCTTGTTGTCCTCTGTGCAAAATAGAAGTGACACCTTGACAGATGTCCCATCCATGTCAGTTACACAGAATTCTTTGTCACTCACACTGTGGTAGATAGCCACACAGTCTATGGAGAAAGACACAGAGGATAAAAGCTGGCAGTGGGATGGACAGGGAAGGCTTTCCAGAGCTCTCTCAAAGGCTGTGCAGTGTTGCTTACCTGTGCAATCATATGCAACTGCCAAGTCTCAAGAAATTCAAGCAACTTTGTGCATTTGTCCAGCTGATTGCAGGCTCCAGGTAGAGCCCTGAAGCTGGTGTGAGGCAGGGCTCACAGCAGGGTCCTGCTCTGTCACAAGGGTCTCTAGTTCAACCCTGGTGACAACATCTCCCACAGCTTCATGCTGTGGCACGTGTTGGTGAGTGTGGGATGGAGTTTCCAGTGTGACTGGTGGTCCTGAAGGAGCAAGCACAGAGAGGCAGGATGTGAGGAACTAGAGGACAGACTTGATGGCAAGAGAGGGCACAACTGCCCTGATGTCACTCCACAGCTGTGAATTTCCCAAGCTTCCTTCTGAGTTGGGTCCAAGGACTCAATGAAACCTGTAATGGCCTAGGGGTGTGTGGGAGTCTCTGGCTAAAGGACAGCATGAGGCTGCCCTCTAAAGGAGTCCCCTAGGGGCCCTTGTAGGCCTCATTCTCAACCTGGAACCCCATCTTGGGCAGGTGGGACAGGCTGACTAGGAACTACCTGTGTGGGGAGAGAAGTCTCACCTGGTGGAAAAGATCATGTTTCCTGCCAAGAAACAGGGAGCAAAGGGCAAGTCACTACCCTAGGGAAATCCCTGATGTTTACAAAGACTCGGGGACAAGGCAAGGGGTAATGTTGCACATACAGCTTTAGGGTACCTCTGCACCCCATCCTCCTCTCTGGGCAAGGCCCTGTGGAAAGCCAACTCCTGCTGCCTGGGATTTTACCTGCACAGGTCTGCGCTGGCGTGGACAGCTCTCCCTGTGCAGCCGGGATCCCTGAGCACACTGGCTCCTGGACATCTGGCCTGGCTTCCCCGCAGGGCGTTCCGAATCTCAGCCAGGCTGATCCCCAACCCATGGCTCACAAGCCATGGAGCTGGGGCTTGTCCTCTTCAGGACTTCAAAGCAGAAAGACATGGGTAGGAAACTCTTAGTGACTTTGAAACACACAGGACTTACTGCACTGGCCCTGCAGCACCCCACCGCCTCTCCAAGGAACCTTTGCTTCCTGTGGCCATGTCCCCGCCTCCTCCTCTCCCTGCTTTGGTCAGCATCTGTGCTGTCCACTTTCTGCTCAACAAGCCTGAGGTCACACTTGATGGGTTTCTATGGGATTGGTCTTTCTGAATAACCAATGATTAAGTGGACAAGTGGGCACAGTCTTCATGTGTCCCAAAGGACAGGAGGGAAAAAGTATGGAGAACATAAAATGAATGAATGCACCCACCTGGTTCTGTGGATGACTCCACGATCTTTTTCCTCTGGAGTCCTATTCTTAGAAGAGGCATGACTTCTCTCCCTAGGCGGCAAACAGCAGCACAGGCGCCTGAGGCCATTCACGATTGTCTTCTTCACCCTCTTCCAGCGGGGACGCCGGTGCCTGCAGGAGGACACTTTTGAGCCTGAAGATGTAACACAATTTGGAGAGGGCTTGCTTGTGATGCTTAAAATACTGATATTAACGGTATGTGCCTCAATGTCTGGAGTCATTCACAGAAGTAGGCAGAGACCTTGCTGAAGAATGGTATTACAGTTTAAATTGCCTGTCATTGGTTATTCTCTTTAACATTTAACAGGACCACCTTAAGTTCTTTTGTGGCTAGTGGATAAATTTGTCCCAATCATGGAGAATATGGCCAAGAGGTATGAGCTAATGGTGTTTTGTTTTGTTTTGTTTTGTTTTTCTGATATAAACTGACTCCAGAAAACAGGACAAGGTCACTGCTAAGCTCCCAAGTCCTTTCTGTGGCCCTGATGACAATCAGCCTTGTCTTGGGGTGTGTGTGTGTGTGTGTGTGTGTGTGTGTGCGTGCGCGCGCACACGCGCGCGCACGCCTATTTGTATGGGGGCAGAAAAGGGGGTGAGGTGGAGGGGTGGTGGAGGAGATGAAGGCCAGAGGACAACGTGTGTAGTTCTTCGTGTGTGTCCACTTTTTAAAAATTTTGCTTTCAAGTCCACTAACCTGGGCCCGTGGGGGCTCAGAGAGCCTGAACTACCAACCAAAGAGCTATATGTATTACTCCTAGGCCCCCTGAACATATGCAGCTGATGGGCAGCTTGGTCACCATGTGGATCCCACAACAAATGGAACAGGGCCCTCTTGGACTCTGCCTCCCTTTGGATCCCTTTCCCCTAACCAGGCTGCGTTGTCTGGCCTCAGTGGGAGAGGATGCACCTAGTTCTGTAGCAACTTAGTGTGCCAGGGCAGGTTGGTACCCATGGGGACTTCGCCCTTCTCTGAGGAGGAGAGGTGAGGGGAGAGGGAGGAGTGGGGGGAGGAGACTGGGAGGAGAGGAGGGAGGCTGCAATCAGGAGGTAAAGTGAATAAATAAAATTAAATAAGTTTTGCTTTTCTTTGTATTTTTAGGCAGAGTTTCTCTGTGTAACCTTGGCAATCCTAGAACTCATTCTGTAGACCAGGCTGGCCTTGAACTCACAGAGATGCACCGGCCTCTACCCTCCTGGGTGCTAGGATTAAAGGCATGTGCACCACCACTGCCCAACCACATCTAGTGCTTTTAGTGTGGGTTCTGGGGTTCAAACTTAGTAAAGCAAGCGCGTCACTGACTAAGCTATCTCCTTACCCCCCATCCTTCCCTTCCATTGTGTTTTGTTTTCAGTCAGGGTCTCATACAGCCCAGCAGACCTTGAACTCACTACGTCTAGAAGGTCCTTCAATGACTTTTAGAAATAATATAATAACAAAATCAAGAAACTAGTTAATAAGATTTAACAATAAATTGGGTTACATGCAACGGAATCTGATATGAGATTTATTTTACATAAGGGAAATGGAGAGGAGTTAGGACCTGAGTGGGTCATGAGGGAGGCAGAAACAAGGAGACTGGGCAGGGGGTGGGGGAAAGAGAGACAGAGACAGAGAGAGAGACAGAGGGGGGGGAGAGAGGGGGGGGGGAGAGAGAGAGACAGACAGACAGAGACAGAGAGAGAGACAGAGGGGAGAGAGAGACAGACAGACAGACAGATAGACAGAGACAGAGACAGACAGAGAGAGAGGAGAGAGAAGATGGCAGGTTGGCCCCTTTATAGTCTGTCATACACCTGGCAGTGGCTGGCAATAACATCATAGGTTGCTAAGCAACCCTGAGGCAGGCCCCTTATATGCCAACACTAGTGACAACTAAGAAGTTTTAAATGTACAATTCCACAGAAAGAGGACTCTGGCATAGAGAAAAGGCATAAATGGCCAAGGTGCTGATTTAGCACAAGGCAATATTTTTTTTTAAATCGAGGAAGAGGCATTCCTGTTCTCTTGCATCCCTCTAGGTCCCCTGTCTTATTGGCCTAGGACAAACACCTCATCCAGTAAATACTTTGGGACTTGAGACTGGCCTCTTCTGATTGCTAGCTTCCCTATTCTGACCCAGCCAAGGGACCAGGCAAACCAGCTGAAACAAGGAGGGATGCCACTAGACCGGGCAGAAGAGGGTTCTATCGCCTCCTGCTGGTAATTCTGGTGAACTCTAGCTCTCTTCATAGCAGGAATGGACCCAGCAATCTATTTCTTACATTAATCCTCCTCTGACATCTCTCAAGGGCTGGAACTTTTCGTTACTATCGAGCTTATGAAGTAGTTTCTGAGGCGCATGACGCAGGTTTATAGGCTAAGGTTGCTGTACACGGGGCCCAAGGAATCAGGGCGTGTTTTTTTACTGTAAGATGGGTCATTATGTTGTTTGTGAGAGTGTGATGATTCTCAGCCTTTCTCTTCCCGGGTGTGCCGGGAGAAGGCTTCTGTCACTCAGAGTACAAGGGGACTCCAAGCTCCACACAGGCAATGCCTTCTTCATCCATGGCTGTCCCAGGCCGCTTCCGGGTATGCCCTGTATGGATGAAGACAAACCAACCCTGGTGAAGGAAGCTGATTCTGGAACAGGGTGGAAATTGCGAACACGTGTCCCAGAAAGGGGCTGAGCTTATGGGAGTTCTCAAGGGAAGTAGGCAGCGCCAGGAGGAAGGGGGCTGGTATTTCCGGCAGGACCACGCCTCCCTGGCTATTGGTCTCTCTGTTCACCCAAACACTGGTGGGGACTTGCCCGAACTTCCGTTACCCAAGGCCAACGGTAGGCCCCGCCCCGTGCCGGTTTAGTAGCTGCGCGAGCCGAGCGGCTGAATCGCCGAGTTCCAAGCATGGAAGGAGGAGGGCTAGGCCTCACCGTGTGCGTGCTGACCGGGGCCTCCCGGGGTTTCGGCCGCGCCTTGGCCGGGCTGCTGGCCCCGCTGCTTTCGCCCGGTTCGGTGCTGCTCCTAAGCGCACGCAATGAGTCGGCGCTGCGGCAGCTGGAGGAGGAGCTAGGCGCGCAGCAGCCCGGCCTGCGAGTGGTGCGAGCAGCCGCCGATCTGGGCACTGAGGCCGGCGTGCAGCAGTTGCTGGGCGCGGTGCGAGAGCTCCCCAGGCCTGCTGGGCTGCAGCGCCTGCTGCTCATTAACAACGCAGGTGAGATCCCGACCAGGCCTGAACAGTGAGCTCTCACCCGACCGTTATGGGTAGGTGGGGGCGGGGCGGGACGGCTAATCTCCAAAAGTCCAGGGTCAAGCAGAGAGAGGACTGACCAGTGTTCCTGTGGGGTTAGCGTAATCCGGTTGTCTAAAGCACCTGAGCAGTGCCACCTGGCGGCAGTGTGCTTTTCTTTTCTTGCCAGAAGAGGGCGTCAGATCACATTATATAGATGGTTGTGAGCCACAGTATGGTGGCGGGAATTGAAACTCAGGACCTGTGGAGGAGCAGTCGGTGCCCTTAACCTCTGAGCCATCTCTCCAGCCTCCCGCCCCCCCCCCCCCCGCTTTTCTAAGATCACTCTTAGCTTGTATTTAGAGGTGTCTACAGCGCTGGGGCAGAGGATAGCAAATAGAATTAAGGAGGAACCGTGGAAAGGGTGAGGAAAAAGCGCCCCAGCTGCTGTGTCATTTCTTCGCCCCTGTTTTTTTTCAGCCACTCTTGGGGATGTTTCCAAAGGCTTCCTGAACGTGAATGACCCAGTTGAGGTGAACAGCTACTGGGCTCTGAACCTGACCTCCATGCTCTCCTTGACCTCGGGCACCCTGAATGCTTTCCTGGATAGCCCTGGTCTCAGCAAGACTGTGGTCAATATCTCATCCGTGTGTGCCCTGCAGCCTTCAAGGGCTGGGGACTGTACTGCGCGGGGAAGGCTTGCCCGAGACATGTTGTGCCAGGTCCTAGCTGCTGAGGAACCCAGCGTGAGAGTGCTGAGCTATGCCCCAGGTAGGTGGCTGGTACCTTTCTGGGAGACTACGCAAGGTAGGGACCTGATGCATATTCTCAAGAAGGAATCTGAAAAGACTCTGTTGCCCCTGCCAGTCGCTTCTCACTTTGCAGTCAAGGCAGAGATAGGTATTCAGCATTGGCAGTTGCTGATGAGCGGCGGGACAAAACACCCATACACATAAAAACGAATTTAAAAACAACAACAACGACTGTTTGCCTGTATACATTAGCTGTCTGCTTTTCTCCCTCAAGGGATGCATACTGTCATCCGTGTGTCCCAGCACCTAGCAAAGCTGCGCAGAGGCTGGCCGCAATAAATGTTCAAAGATAAGGAGACAGACACTGTGGAGTGGTGAGCATCCCAAGCTGAGCTAGAGAAAGGGTGCTGCAATGACTAAAGACAGAGCTCCTGTTCTTATGAAAAGTAAATGGCATTTGGTCTTTCTGGTACCTTGTCTTGTGTGACCAGCCTGTTAAATGTGACCATGCTGGTGCCTTTCTTCTAAATGGGTGATTCCTGTGGGTAGAAGGTAGCAATCTGTGGTGGAATGTGTGAGCAACTCAGGGGTGCATTCTAGTTGTGTGTACCCCCTTTGGACTCCATTGGGACCCTGGAGATACGGAGGCAAAATGGTCTGTCTAATGCCAGAGTGAGGCAGGACCAGGATCCAGACTTGCTTCTAACTTTTTGATCTATGTTGGGTCTCCTCATATTACATAGCGCCTGTCATGTGCGCGCGCACACACACACATACATGATATTTCTTGTCCCAACATCGAGCTCACGCGCTCTGAGCTCAGCGTCAGTTCATTCAGACAGCAGTGATCACCTGTAACACCTCAGCCAGGAGGGGAGCCAGTTCCAGATGGGCCCAGAGCTAAGTTAGCTCTCGGAGACGTTTAGGAACCCCCACCCCACCCCACCCCACCCCCAGAGCCTGAAGACAAGCAGGAGCCAGTCTAGTTTTCATTTCAGTATCCGGAAGAATGTTCTAACGGGTTTCAAAGATAGAAAAGTCTACTTGGGAAGATAGCCAGCCTCTCCCCAGAGACACTCAAGGACATAAAACTGGGCAATGGCAGAGTACCTGAGGGATGGGAGTGGGAGTTCAAAGTCAGCCCTGGCTACACAGCAAGTTAGAGATCATCATGAGCTACAGGAGACTGTGGCAAAACACAAGGGAGAGCGAGACTGAGGTGGGGGAGCTGCAGGCTAGAGACGTTCAAATGTTAGCAAAGCGATTCTTCTGCCAGCCTCGGCCTCCATGACTTCTCTGCCCCTAAACACTGTTAAAATTTGGGAGGGCCCACAACCCCATCAGCAAACAGGAGACATTTTCCAGAAATCCAAGTAAAAGTGACAAAGCCTGTTAGAAAGTGACAGGTCTTCCTGTATGTGTGTTTACTGTGGGTGGTCTGCCTGAATGTGTGTTTGCCACATGCATGCAGTGCATCCAGAGGCCAGAAGAGGGCGCCACATTCCCAGTAACTGGAGTCACAAATGGTTGCGAGCGGCCCCATTCTCTGCGAGAACAACAGGAAGCCATCTGTCCGTCTGATCCTCGATGCTCAGCTTTTTACTAGGGATCTGAACTCATGTCCTCTTGCTTGTACAGCAAGCACTTTACCAACTGCCCCCCTCCCTCCCCCCCCAACCCAGGGGTTTTGAGGCGCTGTGTGAGCCCAGCAAAGGGCCACCAGATGAATTTATCAGAGGGCTAAGAGGAGGTGTTGAAAGGAGGAGCAAAGCAAGGCTGTGACATGGACCTGCTTGACAGGGTATGTAGATGCCAGAGGGTCTCACCTGGTCCCTGGTTGGGTCTAGGTGGAGTGGGAAACCTGCAGGGTTTAAGCGACTGTTAATCTAAGTGGGAACGTCAGGAGCGGGTGTTACACGGATGAAAGATGAAGAGTTTGACTTTAAGCCGTGTTCAGTAGTCTTTAGCTTTGAATCCAGAACTCAGTAGTAATGTGAGCTAGGCATGGTGACCCTCACCTGCAACCCCAGCCCTGGAGGGCCTGATACAGCTCTGCCCTCCACACACAGCAGGGACCTACAACCTCTGTCCCTATCCTGTGCTTTCCATCCCCTAGGTCCACTGGACACAGATATGCAGCAGTTGGCTCGGGAAACCTCCAGGGACCCAGAGTTAAGGAACGTACTGCAGAAGTTGAAGTCGGAGGGAGAGCTGGTACGCTGTGAGACATCAGCCCGAAACTGCTGAACTTGCTGCAAAAGGACACCTTCCAGTCTGGAGCCCACGTGGACTTCTACGACAACTAAAGCCGTGCCCTGCTGACTGGCGAGATGGCTCAGTGGTTAAGAGCACTGGCTGCTCTTCCAGAGGTCCTGAGTTCAATGCCCAGCAAGCACATGGTGGCTCACATCGCCCCCCCCCCCCAAAATGAAAAAAACCATGTCCTGCCACAGTGCCCCTACCACCACCACCCCTGCCTAAGACAGGGATAAAAGCCCTCGAACACAGCCAGCAGGGAGCAGCTGGCATCACCAGCCTTCTGTAAGGGCTTGAGAGAGAGCTGGTGGGGATTGGAGCCCTCTACCCCCAGGAAGAAAACCTTAGAGCTGGGAAGAGCAGGAAAAGCTGACCCACTGGAGAGATGAGGCTGAGTCTGTAGTCAGTCTGTGGGGGGAGGAGGAAGAGGAGTGGATGCTCCCTAAACTTCATATCTTTGTTCTACTCCTGCCTTTTTCTGGTATTCACTGCTCCTCCCGACTCCAGTCTGAATACATCGTTATAAAGCAGATGCAATAGAGAGTATGGCTGTCCTTGAGTGTCTGCTAACCTCTTCCAGAGGGCCGAGGAATGACACCCTGGTTCACTGGACAGGGTGTCCCTGAGAACTTGACTGCTCTTATTTCTCAGAGCATTGCCAAAGAGCTGACTGCCTTCTTTCACTGAGGCCCACACAGTGGTTATGCATAGGTCCAAAGTCCTCAGATGGATGTCCCAGGATGTCTGTGCCACTGTCAGGCTTCTGTCCCCACTGACCCACCTTTATTGCCGTTCTCTTGAGGGTCCTCGAGTAGCCAATGAGCATCCCTCCAGTCGTCAGGGCCCAACACACAGCAGACAGCCCTCACCAGTGAGTTCCTGGATTTCCAGTTCTACCCCTTGCCAGCCTCGCAGTGCTATAAATAGGTCCCAGCTACGGTAGGAGCTCCTCCTGCCGCTGTCCCTGGGGCCTTTGGTCTGCCGTGGATCTTGCTCAGGACCAACATGCTTTGGGGGAAGATGAGGGATGCGAGAAGGAAGTGCTGAGGGATCCAGTCCTTGTGCAGGCCGTAGCCATGTGTTGACAGCTCTGCAGGGGGACTGGTCTGCAGCCAGCCTCTTGGCCCACCTTGGACACACAGTTCCTAGCCATTCAAAACAAAAACTGCTTAGCCTTGCATCTGCTTATGTTAAAAGAACCCGCTGTTCCTCCTCCTGCCCAGCAGAGGGCACACTGGGGCTACGCAGCGTGGAAAGGTGGGGCCGCCCTTCCTGAATGGTATGCCTGAATTGTCTGGGTCCTGAAGACTTCCCCAAGCTAGAAGGGGGTAGGTAACTTCTATTACCGTTCCCAGTGGACTCCTTACCCTCTCAAGAATGAAATGGCTGCATTCAGACACCTGTGTTGCTTACTTGCAGCAAGTTGCTCTGAGTCTCTGAAAATGCCGTATGTTACAATGCAATTAAATTAATCACACCCATCCCACAGAGTTGCCATGAGTGCTGGGTGGCCTAGGGTTTTTAAGTGTTTGCCACCAAATACCCCACAATTGATAAAACCCCTTTGCTGCTTTTATTTTTACAAGGTCTATTGTAGCTAAGGCTAGCTTCAAACTTAAAATGGCCTTCTGGGGGTTTCATCTGAATGGCCTGTCGCAGACCACTAGGAGAACATGTAAGGTTCCAGAGTCTAGAACTTTCCATGCGGCTCTTGGGCAGGTCCCATCACCTCCCTGAGCTTCTATTTCCTCAGGAGAAAGGAATTCCTTGTTTTCCAACAAACTTCTTTCTAGAAGGCCAGGATGCATAGGGGATTGGCCTTGCCTTCTGCAAGTGAGTGGGTCAGCCTAGGGTGCCCTTCTGCCCTGAAGGCAGGTGACTTCCTCCTAGACTTCTTGCTTTGTTAGGGTCGGGGTAGGGAGTAGTCAGCACCAGCCCAAACACTGGGTTCAGGCATAGATACCACACGTCTCCACCAGGTGGCGAGACGTTCATATCTTCTGAGTACAGAGACTTCATAATATTCTAAGCTCTTTAGATCTGTCCGTTGGGGGTGGAGGTGTCAGTGAATTAAGATCAGAAAGGCACAGAGTCACTCTCCTTGGCAGGTCTGAAAGCCGCCCTAGTGACCCAACCATCTCTGCCCACAGGGATTTCCCATCAATCCCACACACACACACACACCCGCCCCATCCCACCCCCCACCCCCAACTCAGTGCCTCCAGAACCCTCAACACTGGGACTTTTGTGCTAGCCTCCAGAGTCTTAACCATCTGTCTCCTAGAGTTCATAGCCTGGCCTTAGCCAAACCACACATGAGCACATGCAAGCACACAGATAAATACATGCCTGCACATGCACAGAGTCCAGCTGCAGGGGTGAGCAGGGCTGCGGATTAGCCAAAAGGCAAACAAGGTTTCTCTTTGTCTTTGTTGTCACTGAGCCTGGTAGGTTTTTTGTTTGTTTGTTTCTGTGTTTAATGGCCTGAGCTGGGGGCAGGCAGCTGCTTTCTGAGGCACTGGAGGGGGGGGGGCCATATTTCACACCCCATGGATCTGTGGTATCTCTAACCGTGAATGGAACCAGCTGGGGTCAGGCTGGTCAAGGACTTCCCCTATCCCCATGATATGCCCACATACCTGCCCCCCACAAAAGCTGGCGTGAGTCCTTTGTCAGCAAAGCCTGGAGGTATCACTGCTCCTAAACACCTGACTCTGGATCGCTTTCCTAGGACTTGGTGCATTCCTGAGTCCCTTGTCTCCCCTCGAGAGTGGGGCCTTGGGACACTGCCTTCCGGCTTCCGCCCACCTCCTTCCCCAAAGAACATATTCTTACATGCTAATGTGTGTGCAGCAACTGTGACTCATGTGGCATGTGGGCATACTCCTGTGTGAGCATGCCAGGAGGGCCCAGATGCGTCCTTCGTCCAGATTGAGGGAGATGAGCAATGGGCCTTTCCAGTCAGCAGAGAGGAGGCGCCACTGGGTGCCGCCGGTTCCAACATGGACCACATCTCAATAACCTGGTGTTCAATGGACACAGTCATAGGATGAGAAGCCCCGGGACAGCGTGCTGGGAAATTAGGTGGAGAGTCCCTCCAAGCCTTTGTCTGGGGTCAGCTGGAGGGGGGAGGGGCTAAGTGAGGGAGATGCTGAAGAAAGAAGCATCCTTGCCCTGGTCACCTGCTTTCTTTCTGTAGTTTGGTGGTAGGGATGGGGTCTGGGCGGCTCAGACCACCCTAGGATGTCTAACCCAGGTACTCTCACCTCCATCTCTTTTGCCCCTTAGAAAATAGTACCTTCAGATCTAATGGCTGTAGCCGGAGTTAGGAGGCTAGACTTAATTTTTAGTGAAAAGATGAGATGAAAAAGTCCCTTCTTTGGGGGCAACGCACATGATAGAACTTGCCCGCATAGGACCCAGAAGCTCTGTGACTCCTCGGCTAGGAGACCTGAAAACAGTCTCGAGGGCCCTTAATACCTAGATCTGCTTCCCGTAAAGCAAAGGAGAAGGAGGCCCTGCCTCCCACTTCCTCCCAGACCCGGGGCTCGCTCTCAAGAGCCTCAGAAGTCTCTGGCCCACGCTCTGGCTGCTAAGGCCTGTCCGGCTCAGGCTGTACTGGCAGCTAGGGTTGGTATTTTCCAAACTGAGCCCAAAGCAGCTATGTCCCGTGGCCTCTAACTAGACCGAGCCCACCACAGCCAGCTGCTGACGTTTGCTGAAAGGCAAGTGAGTCTGTGACTACCAGAGTGAGCTCCAGGCTGTTTCTTGTGTGTGTACGTGTGCGTATGCGTGTGCGTATGCGTGTGCGTGCGTGCACGTGTGTGCATGACATATGCATACGTGCATAGTATGTGCACACACACGTGTGTATATATGTGTGTGTACATGTATACGTCATATACACGCACTACATATATATGGAGGCCAGAGGTCAAAGTCAGGTCTCTTCCTTTCACTAGTTTTTGAGCTAGGGTCTCTCAACATCACCAATTCCGCCACACTGGCCGGCCAGAGAATTCTAGGTATCCAGGTATCCTCCTGTCTCTACCTCCCCAGCCCAGTACTGGAATCGCAGACCTGTACCACCACACCCAGCTTTTACAAGACTTCTAGAGATCCAAACTCCGGCCGGGATGTTTGAGCAGCAAGCTTTTACCCACTAAGCCATCTCCAGAGCCCTCAAGACTTGCATGAGACCCAAAAGCGCCCAAGGGCAAAGTTAGGAAGAGCAAATACCTCTTTGCTCTCTGGAGCATTCAGATACAGAAACCAAACCAGACCCAGTGAGAACCAAAGACTGGCACAGGTGAGCGAGAAAGACATGATGGAGAAAGGGCCAGAAACAGGAAACCCAGAGAGGAAAGCAAGCTACAGATCCTGAGGTGCAATAGGAAATGTAGAAGAAGCCACATGTATACACACTCACACACACACACACACACACACACACACACACCAGGCATGTGCTCAGGCAGCCGCCCTGAGCCTTGCTGGAAATAATCCCTTTTCACTGGGGATGCTGGGGCCTCAGCTGCACGGGCGGTGCTGAGCTGCTGCTGCCTTGCACATCTGTCAGTTCCAAATGTAGAAGCTGTCAGAGGGGTGTGTGTGTGTGTGTATGTGTGTGAGTGAGTGTGAGGGTGTGTGAAGCGAGGGGTGGGGGTTGGGGGGGGAACTGGTCCTCCAGGGGATTGAGAGGCCTCAGCAGGCAGAGGGAGATCCCAAGGCCCGCTCAGGAGGCTCACCAGAAATCCATGCCCCAGGATGGAGGCCCACCCAGTTGCTCCCAGGCAGAGGCTAGGAGGGGGGCTGGGGGGATGCCGGGGGGGGGGGAGGTGGAGGCCGGGGGGGGGGGGCGGATGCTGGGGGGGCTTTCCAGAGTTAAAACCAGCTCATCTAGCTGAGTTAGGTCCCTTACAGCCAGGTGATTCTGGGAAGTCACCTGTTGTTCTCATTTATGGCATGTGCATGAGGAGGGTTGTAAGTAGGATGTCCTCAGGTAAGATATCAGACCTCTACCTCCTGCCCTTCTTTCTGCACTTGTAATATTTACTATTATTGTGTATGGTGTGGGAGTGAAGTGTGTATATGGAGGTCAGAGGACAATGGTGGGGGGGTGAGGTGTGAATATGGAGGTCAGAAGACAATGGTGGGGGGGGTGAGGTGTGAATATGGAGGTCAGAGGACAATGGTGGGGGGTGAGGTGTGTATATGGAGGTCAGAGGACAATGGTGGGGCATGAGGTGTGAATATGGAGGTCAGGGGACAATGGTGGGGGATGAGGTGTGAATATGGAGGTCAGAGGACAATGGTGTGGGGTGAGGTGTGAATATGGAGGTCAGAGGACAATGGTGGGGGGGTGAGGTGTGAATATGGAGGTCAGAGGACAATGGTGTGGGGTGAGGTGTGAATATGGAGGTCAGAAGTCAATAGTTGGGGGGGGTGAGGTGTGTATATGGAGGTCAGAGGACAATGATGTGGCATCAGATCTCTCGTTCTACCTTCACAGGGGTCCTGGGGTTTGACCCCAGGTCACCAGGATTACAGGGCCAGTTCTTTTACCCACTGAGTCATCTCACTGCCCTCCCCACAGTCTTTGGGGCCTTTTCTTCCTAGGAATCCCTTTCCATGTCCATCTCTAACTTCTGGGATGTGCCTATGCCCATCTGGGACACGAGAGCAATGTCCTCCTCTGACCTGTCATTTTGGCTACTTTTCTTTCAGGACCTGAGGATGATCTTGAATCTGGACTGCAGGAAAGCTGGGACCCTCAGGCTGTGAGCCTGTAGAACACAAAGGGCTGGCACAGAACACTTAGCAGTCCTCTGTCAGAGTCCCTTGGGGGGAGCCCTGTGCCCTTCCCGACACCCTTTCTAGGTATTCACTCCCAAATGCCGGAATCTCCTTTC
This sequence comes from Acomys russatus, assembly GCF_903995435.1. Classification (NCBI taxonomy): domain Eukaryota; kingdom Metazoa; phylum Chordata; class Mammalia; order Rodentia; family Muridae; genus Acomys; species Acomys russatus. The sequence continues at coordinate 13,989,664 of NC_067149.1, forward strand.
CTCTTCACCCCTCTCTCCTGCTTTAAGCTCACTAGAAAATGCTTTTAGAGCAATGCGACTCCCCAGCGAGGAAGCCATCCTTATCCTGTATTGTGAAATGGGAGCTGTAGATCCTAAGTCCCTATTCCTGAGCTGGGGAGATGACTCAGTGGTGGTGGTGGGGGGGGTCTGAGTTGAGATTCTCAACACCCATGGAAAAGCCAAGCATGGCACACATACTTAAAACCACAGTGGAGGGGTGGGGGAGGAGAGAGAGAGAGAGAAGGAGGGAGGGAGGGAGGGAGGAGGGAGGGAGGGAGGAAAGGAGGGAGGGAGGGAGGGAGAAGAGATGAGCCCTTTAAGCTCACTGGCCAAGCAGTCTAGTAGAACTGGTAAACTCTGAATTCAGGAAGAGATCCTGTTTTAAGAAAAGAAAAAAAAAAAACAAAACAAAACAAAAAACAACAATGAACCGTGATGGAGGAGGAAGAAGGTACCTGACATTACCCTGTGGCCTCTAAGTGTTCTAACCTTAGGGCAAAAATGAACGCAGGCTGTGAGGAGAGCACCAGAGACGGCCTGGGAGTTAAGAAGATTCTGCTGGGGTCAGGTCTTCATGCTCATTTCTGGAAAAGACCAGCTCCATTCTATGGGGAATGGGGAGCTTATATGGGAGGATAGGCCATTGTGAGAAGAGTGCCCACTGAGGAGTGTGTGTGTGTGTGTGTGTGTGTGTGTGTGTGTGTGTGGCCACTTTACTAGTCACATAACGTGTGAGCATTTTAGCTTCTTTCTGTGCGTGGAGAAGTGTTATGTGACACCTCTGGGATATAGTGTTAAAGTTAACAGTTATCTACATGCAGACAAGGGTTCAAAGCACCTATGGGCCTAGTGGTGCATCTTGAGTATAAACAGAGTTAATGTGTGTGCATTGGTCTGTATTTTACTGAATTCTGCTTGTGTGTGTTAAATTGCATGCAATGGGTGTGCCCATGTGGTTATGGGTGATAGTGTCTAACCAGCATAGTGTGTCCCTGGATTTCACTCAGTTCACAAGTGGGCGTTGTGGTTTTGTGTGTTGCAACATGGTCTTACCTTGTAAGCAGGAGCCCGCCAAAGCTGTGCACTGTGTGCATATGTGTGACTTTCAAAGCATTGGCAGGCGTTCCTGGAGAACTAAGTGCGGTCCAGACCTATGACTGGGGACAACTGTGTGTTGACAAACTACTCATCACCCCTTCAGCCATGTCCCAGCAAGAAGAAAATGTGCAAATGTGTTCATTAAACACCAAATAGAACAGTGACAAAATGCCAGGCCCTGCAGTGGCCCGTGGCAAGTCAAGGAGGTTCTCCCCCCCCCCACCCCACCCCCTTTCTGTCTCCATGTCTCCATCTCCCCCCTCTCCAGCATCTCGGCCCCTCTCTGGCGTCGTTCCCTCACACCTAAGCCCAATGGTTGTTTTTGCAGTCTTTCAGCTGTTACCTCGGTCCCTCCCCGCCTCATTCCCCGATTCACTCCGTTGCTATAGGTATGTTTAAACCCCAGCGTGGTAGATTTTAATTAGTCTTCCTACAGAGGGCCAATTACATTCATTACTTTGCCTTGAGCGATTAAGTATGAGTTTTGGATAGAAAAGGAGAGAAGAGGAGAGGAAGATGGGCAGGTGAATGAAAGGAGAAAAGAGAAGGGGGTTTGATTGGGAGTTTGGAATTTTTACACAGAGCAGGCTGGTGGGGGAGAGGGTGGGAAAGAGCGGCTTGAATCCCCTCACTCCCAGCGGCCTCCTCGGCCCACAGCTGCTCAGGGCCCCTAATCGGCTTGGCTGGCCAGCCCTCCAGGAAATAGAACTCACGCCCTCATTTGGGGTCCTTAAGCCTTTGGTGTGCCCTGACCCCAGTCCTTTCACATTCCTGGCCTCTTATTTCTTGTGCCAGAGCTGGATGGGAACTGTGTCAGTGAATCGTCCCAAATGCTGCAGATACCCAAAATGACGCTCTGGTGACATTTCATCCCACCTTAGAATTGCACCTGCTCACATTACAGATGAGGCAACTGAGGCCAGGCCAGAAGTGGTTTTCCCCTAGTTTGGGCATCTCACTGGGCCCAATTCTATCTCTCCAATTCTCTCTTTCTCTCTCTCTCTCCCTCCCTCCCACCTTCCTCCCTCTCTCCCTCTCCCCTCTATCTCTATCTCTATCTCCTCTCTCTGTCTCCCCCCCCCCCCATATCCAGGATAGTTTATAACTACTTTGTGCACAGGGCTGAGATATGGAATTCTGAGGTAGGGCACTTGCCTAGCGTGCACAAGGCACATTCATGCACTGCAGCGTGGCACACGCTTCGTGACACACCCTTCCATGTACTCCTAACTACTACACCTTCCAGAGGTTCCAGCTGTGGAAGCTTCCTGGGGCATCTGTGTTCTAAATCCTACATCCACCACAGCAATGGTGGGCAACAGCTCAGTGTCTCTGTGCTGGTCTCCGGGACAGGATCACAAGGATTTGTTTTCTCTAAACATCTCTTTTTTGTTTTTTAGCCTGATATATTTTATTTGAGGGCCCAAAGAGCTCGCCCAGGGAGTAAAGCACAAGCCTAGAAGCCTGAGCTCTATCCCTGGAAACATAAGGCAGAAGGAGAAAGGTGATGCCTCAGAGTTGTCCTTTAAGATCCACAACATGGGTACCATGGCAGGGTCAGCTCCCCTGGCAACACTCATAATATTTTAAAAATATGAATCGTATTTAAGCAATACATAGTGCATAAAGTGTGACTACATCTTACTTAATGTTCCTTCAAAATATGTCTATGTAAAAATAGACAGAGGGGCTGGTAAGATGGGTCAGTATGTAAAGGCCGCTGTCACCAAGCCTAATGACCTGATTTGATGCATGGTACCAAACCCTTAAGGAAGAAGTAGAGAGCTGACACCTGAAAGTCATCACTGGCCTCCTTGTGTGCTTCACAGTATGTACACCCATACATGTACACACACTCATATGCAACAAACAAATAAGTGCACTTTAAAACTAAAAGAGAAAAGTCCATGTAAGCTTATACATTTTTTTTGTTTATTTGTTTGTTTTTGTTTTTGAGACAGGGTTTCTCTGTGTAGCCTTGGCTGTCCTGGAACTCACTCTGTAGACCAGGCTGGCCTTGAACTCACAGAGACCCATCTGCCTCTGCCTCCAGAGTGCTGGGATTAAAGACATGTGCCACCAGTGCCCAGCGATGATCTGTTTTTTAAGGTTCCCAATATGTAAATCAAAATTTTAACACTGGATCCAGGCTTTGGTTTTCCCAGCCATGTAAGGTCCTCATCTGTTAGGATAGGTAAAAATGTCCATCTCTCCGGGGTGGAAGGAGTTGGTAGACTAATCACGGAAAGTCCAAGAACAGTGTCTTGTATCCAGAAAGAGCTCAGAAAATGTTAGCTAGTATTCATAACAGCAAGTCATAAAATAATAGTATCTGGCAAGTAATTCTAGAAAAAGCTTTATTTAGCTCTTTTTGGGTTTCTATCTATATCTTGATTTTTCCCCATCGTGAGCATGGATTTCTTGGTAATAGAAGTTAATATAATTGGGAAGAGGAGTAGGAAGGGATGTGAGAGAAGGAAGAGAGAAAGGGAGGGAGGGAGGGAGGGGGAGAGAAGGAGGGAGGGAGGGAAGGAAAAGGAGGGAGGGAGAGGGAGAGAAAGAGGAAGGGAGAAGGGAAGAAAAAGATGGAGGGAAGGAGAAAGGAAGAGATGGAGGGAGGGAGGGAGGGAGGGAGGGAGGGAGGGAGGAAGAGTGGGAGGGACGTGTATTAGTCCTTCTCAAGAAAAATATAGTTTTGCTGAATTTTCTAATTTTGATTTTTTGTTTTTGTTTGTTAGCTGGCTTTTGAGACAGGAGCTCCCTGTGTAACCCTGGCTGGCCTAGCTCTTGACATATAGGTCAAGCTGGCTTTGAACTTACAGTCATCTTCCTGCCTCAGCTTCCTGAGGGCTGGTATTTTTAAGCATGAGCTCCCACACCATGCTGGGTCTAGAACCCAGAACTTCAAGCGTGACAAGCAAACACACTACCAACCGAGTCGCATCCCCAACCCCTACCAGTTCTCCTTTCCGAAAGCGAGAATCCAATGGACCCAGGCCTCTTTAGGAGTGCCTCTGTAGGTCCCTAGCCAGGCTGCAGGGATCACGAACCCATGCTTAACCTGATAAATTGTGGCGTGGTTGGGTGTTGGTGCTGGGTATATGTGATAAAGAATATAACTGTCTGGGTTGGGGTTTTTCTCTGACGCGGTCTGGCGGGAGATAAGAAATGACTGGCATCTCTGATATTTGCTCCTACTGTGTGTCCCCCAAATGCCTGCTGCCCCCCTCTGTGCCAGCCACACTATGTTGCTATCATCCTGCTTGTTTTATTCCAGCCAATGAGCTTCAGTGCTAAGTTCTGTGAGAGACAACCATGTTCTGTCCCCATGCCCCATGGCTGGCACAGATCAGTTCCTAGGGGAGTCTCTACTGACCACCGAGAAGTGCATCCTGTAACGACACTACTCCATATATTCACCAAGGTCTCTTAGGGGATGCACAAGGCAAGCCCATGTGACAGAGTCATTTGGGGGCTGCAGACTTCTCTGCGTGGAGCTAGATAGCCTGGCTAAATTTGACTTAGCACAGCTATGGAAAGCATCCTAGAGGGGGAAAAAAAAAACAACAAACGCAGCAGAAGGAAAAGAGGAAAGCTTCCATGGCAGCAGGAGAAAGTGTGGCTGGCCTGCGTTGTGGTTCTTGTTTCTGTAGTCCCATTGTTCGGATGGAAGATAGGGTGGCAGGTGGGGGAGGCCAGTACTGCAAGTGACAGCCTGGCAGGAAGGGCAGGGCAGAACTGCATGATGCATGATGGGACAGAATCTATTCTCTGTCTGTGAAGACCATCGTGTCTCACTCGGAGAGCTCCCAGCCAGTGTATTGGGATGAGGAGAGGCTTCCTGAGGTTCCTGCTCTTCCTGCCTAAGCAGGCATGGGCTGGGTAAGGTGAGGTTGGGAGTGCAGTGCTGAGGCTGGAACCTGGCTCTCAGTGCAGGATGGTGAGAGAGAGAGATGGGATGGAGTGGGCTGCTGCTGGAGGTGAGTGCTCTCATGCCTCTGTGGGGGCAGATGGCGGAGTTGGGGGCAACTAGAACCTCCCTGGGGCCCTGCTCTGTTGAACGAGACATGGCCCTCCTCTTCTTCCTCCCAGCCTCCCACCCCACCCACATTCTCTGCCTTTTAAGATAGGGTCTCATAACTCGGACTAGCTTCAAAGTCACACATAGCCAAGGATGGCTTTGAGCTCCCTATCCTCCTGGCACCACCCTTAGTCACTCAATATCCACCCAGCCCTGGAACCCAGCGCTGGGACTGGAGTCCTTCAGAACCACGCCCACCTAGTATTCTGTGCTTTTCTTGCTGTGATTCCAGGAGTCCTGCGTCCCTCACATCTTTCTTGACTTACACGAATGCCAAACCATGAATTGTGGTCTGTAGACTCCAAAGGGTGCCAGCTAGGGGAGCCCTGGGTTCGGAAGTGAGACAAGAAGCCCTGGCTGAGTGGCGTTAACATTGTAGGGAGAAGGAGGGCTGCCATAACAACCCTCAGTATTCCAGGCGCTGCCCTGAGTCCCTGGTGGGTGGCACTCCTCAGATTCTCTTGCCTATTAGGGATGTCATTTCTAGTGTCACTTAGTTTCAGAGGTCTGTGAGAGAAACTCATTGTTTGAGCTTTGCCCAAAAATCATAAGCAAGCCCCACAGAGACCTTTCCAACTGTCAGCTGTGGTCAGAAGGAAAGCCACAGGGGCCACCAAAGACCATGATAGGATGTGTGGAGGTGTGGCCATAGCTGTCAAAGGCACTGAAAGTTTTTGAATGTTTATATTTTCTCATCTAATATGCACTATCTCAGAGTTCCTGAGGGTCCTTGCAGTTTGCTGTTTCTATTTGTTTCTTTTTTTTCTTTTTCTTTTCTTTCTTCTTCTTTTTTGTCGTTGTTGTTTGTTTGCTTGCTTGCTTGCTTGCTAGCTTGCTTGTTTTTGAGACAAGGTTTCTCTGTGTAATAGCCCTGGCTGTCCTGGACTCACTTTGTAGACCAGGCTGGCCTTGAACTCACAGAGATCCACCTGCTTCTGCCCTGCCTCCCCTGCCCCCCCCCCCCAGTGCTGGGATTAAAAGTATGAGCCACCACACCTGGCCTCTGTTTGTTTCTTATGTGTGTGTTCATGCATGTGAAAGTCAGAGGTTGACCTTGGGTGTCATCCCTCAAGCTTTCTCTGCCTTATTTTTTGGGACAGGGTCTCTCATTGAGCCTGAACCTTGACTACTAGGCTAGACTGCCTGACAAGAAAGTTCTAGAAAGCCTCCCTTCTCCACTTCCCCATCACTGGGGTTATAAGCATGCATCACTGTACCTGGCTTTTTATGTGGGTGCTGAGAACCCAAACTTGAGCCGTCGTGCTGACACAGTCAGCTGAGCCATCTCCCTGCCTTGTCTACTGTTTTGAGACCAAATCTGACTGTACAGCCCAGACTGACCTCGAACTTGCTACATAACCAAGACTGCCTTCAAACAAAGTCCCCCCCACCTTAGCATCTTGAGTGTGGTGTTCAAGGTGTGCACTGTCACCAGCTGTTACTGTTTTTTGGAAAGCCCTAGTTTAGTAATTGTGGCCAGTATTCACTGGAAATAAACATTTATTCTAAAGTGTTTTTCCGAGGAAAGTGTACTACCTGAATTAACACGAACATTTTCTTCCTTGAAAAAAAATTTTTCCCACTTTGAGCCCCTGGGGGATTGCTTGTTGGCATGATTTCCCCGTTCTGTCCCAACTGGTTTTGAAATATTTATCGCTTCTCTCAGATGACAAGCCATGAAATTTTGTTTCAGCCTTTGACGGCAGAGAGAAAATGCCTATAGTTTCCAATAGAAGCTCTTTAGGGAAAAAAAATGGCTTCCGTGCTCAGCCCATTGTTTCGGATTTTTGTAAACAATAGATGAAGAGAGTTTTAGAAACCAGAGTCAGATAGCCCTCTCTGCCCCAGCCACCTGTGCACGTCAAGAATAGCCTGACCCAGCTTCCCTAGGTGGGAACAGTCTGCAGAAGGCCCTCAGTCACAAACAGCAATCCAGCATGTTCCCAGCAACCCGTGCGCTTTCTGTGTGTTGCGCCTTCACTCCTCTCACAAATGTCTTGAAAATTTGCCAGCTTTTCAGAGATGTCTGAATAGTGTCATGCGAAGAATTGACAGTCCTGTGGTTGCTTTGGAGTTCTTTCTTATCCTGGCAAATGTCGACACCATTAAATCCCCACTATGTGCATGACAATGGGTGTACAAAGCTCTTGGCTTAACCTCCAGAGCTGCAGAAACACCATTACACCTTCCAACGGCGAACATGGTGCCCCGTGTAGATTGAGTCTCGCATTTTGTAAAGATCAAGTAAAAGAACGCCCCCCCCCCAGTGATCTTAACCACACTGGGGGTACCCATGAGTATTGACATAATTAAAAAGTGGTGGTGTTCCCCTGGGGTTCCAGTACTTGGGAGGTGGAAAGAGGGGGGAAGGGTCAAAAGTTCAAGACTGCCTTCAGCTGTAGAGCGGACTTGAGAGCTAAGCCTTAGAATACCATCAGCCGTCTCACACAGCTGATAAGTAACCTCTGGAAACGACGTTTGTCCATGGGCCAGAGAGATGGCTCAGTAGGTAAAGCCCAGCAGAGCGTTAGCTCAGGTCTCCCCATAATCACAGTGCTCCCATGTGAGATGGGGGGGGCAGAAACAGGAGAACCCCTAAAAGCTTGTGCACCAGCTGGCCTGGCATAGATGACAGTAAGCAATGGGAGATTCTGTCTCAAATCAGGTAGAAGGCAAAAGGGTAACCTCAAGTGTGTTGCCCTGACCTCCACACATCTGCCATGTTGAGTGCTCACACACATGCTAGCACATACCCTCTGTGTGTGTGTGTGCCTGCCTGTCTTTATCTGACTTTCTGTCTCCCTGTGTTTCTGTCTCCCTATGTGTCTGTCTCTGTGTGTGTGTCTGCCTTTGTGTCTGTGTCTCTCCCCCTCCCTCTCCATTTCTCTCTTACACACACACACACACACACACACACACACACACACACACACACACATCCTCTGCATTTACTCATTGACTCTTGATAACTAAATAGCAGGCAGAGTCCATGATTCAGACCCAATTTTCAGTTAAGTGAACCACCACAGTAAGTTAAGTAATCTGCCCAAGGTTTACCACATTGGCACTATTTCCAGAAACCAACTTAAGTGCCTATTAAGTGCATTTTTCTCTGATTTCTCAAAACACTTGCCCTCAGCTGTGCTAGCTGGGTTTCTGTTGCTGTGATAGAATACCAACCAAAACCAGCTTGTGGAGCAAAGGGTTTGTTTGCTTTATAGTCCGTTATTGACGGAAGCCAGGACGGGAGCTCAACGCAGGAACCTGGAGGCAGGAACTGAGGCAGAGACCATAAAATGCTGCTTACTGGCTTGCTTAACTACTTTAAAAAAAAAAAAGACCATCTTCCTAGGGATTGATCCCTCGCACAGTAGGATGGGCCCTCCCACTTCAATCCTTCATCAAGAAAATGCCCCAACAGACTTGCCCATGGGCCACGTGATGGAGATAATTCCTCAATAGAGGTTTCCTCTTCCAAGGTGACTTAGGTTGTATAGCATTGACAAAAACTAACCAGTACAATTAACCGTTTGTTAACCTGGCACACAAATACATCACTATTAAGCCATAATTTTCCTTTCTTGTTTACCATCAAGAGCTTAGATTAATATCATAACATACAACCCAATTCAACTTTTAAAAATCTCATGCTTTTTTCAAACACTTTTATAGTTCAGTGTCAGGCCAGGTGTGGTGGCACTCAGAATGTAAAAGGTGGAGGATCTCTGTGAGTTCAGAGCCACCAGGGCTGCAAGGTGGGACCGTGTCAAAAGCAAACAAATTTTAACGTCTCTTTTAAATGTCCATATCCTTGTAATTGTGGGTGCCTATAAAATTTAAAAGCATGTTAAATAACTCTTATTCCAAGAGGAAATAACCAGAGCACAATTACAATCAGATCAAAGCAAAACTAAAATCCAATAGTGTAAATAGATCAATGTCCAATGTCTGGGACTCACTCGTGATCTTCTGAGCTCCAAAGGGCTTGAACAGTTCCATTTCCCCAGCTCTGCCATCCACAGCCCACACAGCTTATCTCTTGGCTCCATACTGTTGTGCATGGTGGACTTCCCACGGTTGTGGCATCTCCGGTATCCTGGGATCTCCAATGCAACCGAGGCTCCCCTTTGCCAATGCTCTCCTGAGCTCTCTATAGGGACTCCAAATCTACCAAAAGATCGTAAGCCTCAGACTCTGTGGCTCTTTTAAGCCTGTGGGTTCCATTACAACTGAGGCTGCACCCTCGTCAGTATCCTCTGCTAGACCTCTCACAATGCCAGCCTCAGCTACTGTCAAGAAAACACCCCTTTCCTGCCTGCAAAACCAGCACCACATGGGAGACTCGTACACAACTGCAGGTTCAGGTGCCAGCTTCCAATGAAGCCTTGGCCTCCTCTAGCCCCCAACTCCTATGTGGTAACCCTGGGAAAACACTTCTGTCTTAGTTAGCATTTCTGTTGCTGTGATAAAATACTATGAGCAAACAACTTGGGGAGGAAAAGGGTTTACTTGGTTTATACGTCCACATCACTGTTCATCATCAAAGGACGTCAGGACAGGAACTCAAACAGGGCAGGAACCTGGAGGCAGGAGCTGATGGAGCCATGGAGGGGTGCTGCTTACTGGCTTGTTCTGCAAGGCTTCCTCAGCCTGCTTTTTTTGTTTGTTTGTTTTTTTGTTTTTTGAGACAAGGTTTCTCTGTGTAGCCTTGGCTGTCCTAGACTTGCTTTGTAGACCAGGCTAGCCTTGAACTCACAGTGATCCGCCTGCCTCTGCCTCCCGTGTGCTGAGATTAAAGGTGTGCGCCACCACGCCCGGCTCAGCCTGCTTTCTTATAGAGCCCAGGACCACCAGCCAATGGATGATCCCACCCACAATGGGCAGGGCCCTCCCCCCTGTCAATCACTAATTAAGAAAATGCTCTATAGCTTTGCCTACAGCCTGGTCTGAAGGAGACATTTTCTTAATTAGGGTTCCTTCCTCATAGATGACCCTAGCCTGTCAAGTTGACATAAAATTACCCAGCATGCCGGGCATGGTGGCACATGTTTTGAGTTCAAGGGCAGCCTGGTCTCAACAAAAAGAAAAACAAACAAACAAACCAGATTCAGGTAGTATCTTACAGAAGACCATATCTCAGAAAAAAAAGAAAGACCATGTCATGAGAACTATGTTGTCACAAAGTCTGCACAATGGGTATTTCCTGGTGTTCTGAATTTTTCCAGGACTTTCCCCAAGTTTGTGATTGCTCTTTCTTTCTGGAACAGCAGAACTGGAATGGCTGACGACAGAACAGCATGCCCCATACAATACTTCATTCCATGAACAGTCCTGACAGAACAGCACACCCCTCACAATACTCCATTCCATGAACAATCCAGATACTAAAGTGTGTGTGCTGTTTCCTGAGACAGGCTCTCGTAGCTCGGGCTGCCCTGGAACTCACTATGTACTCAAGGATGATTTTGAATTCCTGATCTTCCTGCATGCTCTTCTCAAAGTCTGAGAGGACAGGCATGCTCTACCATATGCAGTAATTACTAAAATTTGGGATTATTTTTTTCCAGGGCCTGGAAGATAACTCAGCTGGCCAAGTGCTTGCTGCACTTGAGTTTGATACCAAGAACAAACATTAAAAACCAGGCATGGTGGATTGTGCTTGTAATCCTGGCCCTAGGGAGGAAAAGACAGGTGGATCTCTGGGCGTCATGTCTCGCAAGCCTAGCCTAAGGTCTCAGTGAGAGACCCTGTCTTTAAAAAGACCAAACAAGGTGAATGACAACCAGGGATCAACACCCAAGGGTCGCTTCTGACCACCACAGGCGTGCAGGCACACAGAGAAACAAGCAAACAAAGAAAATGTCTGCTTTTTCCTTTTACCTTTTTCTATTTTCGAGGTTGTTGGGGGTTTCTGAGAGTTATTACTTCCCTGCAAGTTTCAGACCACGTGTGGAGCCCCAGTTAGAAATGAGTTGCACCAGCTGGGAGTGATGATGCACACCTTTAATCCCAGCACTCGGGAGGCAGAGGCAGGTGGATCGTTGTGAGTTCGAGGCCAGCCTAGTCTACACAGTGAGTCCAGGACAGTCAAGGCTACACAGACAGACCCTGTCTCAAAAAAACAAAAAAGGAAAAAAAAAGAAAAGAAGAAAAAGAAAGAAAAGAAAGAAAGAAAGAAAGAAAGGAAGAAAGAAAGGAAGAAAGAAAGGAGTTCCACCTGTACCCACCCACTTGTCGGTTCGACTTCCATCCGCTTGGAGAACCTTCTCCTTCCCCTGTCTACTACTACTGACACTGTAATTTGATGATAAACTCTTGGAATTTTTGGTGAGAAATAGAAACTCAAACTTTTGTTTTGACATCAATTTTTAGATTCCTGTGACTTCAGTGTTTATTTAGAGTCGCTCAGCGATTGTGTTCTGTCTTTGGGAAGAGAAAGCAGTGACAGATTCTCTAACACTTCCTGCTGAGATGCTTTCCACGTTTTCTCGGTTGTTTTCTAACCAGATTAGTGTCCCAGAGCAGGGGCTCCTTCAGCCTCGTGACAAACTCCTGCACTGTTCGAGAACTCTTGGACGCAAGGCTTTCTGTTTAGTATTGTTTTCTTTTAAAAAGGTTTTATTTTTTTAAAGTATGTGTCTATGTGTGTCTCTATGTGTGTATGTGCATGTGAGTGCAGTGCCCACGGAGGCCAGAAGAGGGTGTCAGATCCCCTGAAGTTGGCATTAGAAGCAGTTGTGAGCCCCCTGATGTGGGTGCGGGGAACAGAACTCAAGTCCTCTGCAAGGGCAGCAAATGCTCTGAACAAAGGAACCATCTCTCCAATTTTCTTGACTATAGGTTTTGTTTCTGAAGTGGCTTTATTTGTTACTTAATTGTCTATCATCCCACTTTTTTCACCCTACTTTTTCCTCCTTTACTAATTTGGAAGTAGTATTCCATGTGTGTTCCTTTGATGGTGGCCCTGGACACTTGATCAAATATGTTTAACTTACTCCAACTTTTAAAATGATTGTTATATCTAGTTATGTGTGTGTGTGTGTGTGTGTGTGTGTGTGTGTGTGTGTGTGCGCGCGCGCGTGTGTATGTGCACACGTGCATGCACATGTCTTTGTGTTTGTGTGTGTGTGTATCTGTGTGCATGCATGAGTGTGTGTGTGTGTGTGTGTACAGTCAAGGCACACACGTGGAAGTCAGAGGCCGACTTTGTAAAGTTGCTTCTCTCCTTGCACCATGTGTGTCCCAGGAATAGAACTCAGGACTTTTGGCTTGGCGGCAGGTGCCTTTACTCACTGAGCCATCTTGCTGGTGTCTAACTTCCTCAACAGAATAGCTTATCACCATCTTGACTTCCCCTCAGAAGAAGGCGTGATACAATGTGCCTTAACTTTGGGCACCACTACCCCAACTGTGTGCTACTGTGGTCTGTAAATTCCAGGAGAACACTGCAGCTCCCTGCTGCCAACGTTTACCATTCACCTTTACCTCAGGCGCTTCTTTTCCTCTGCAGCTATTTTCTTTGTGCCTGAAATTTCTTCAGTGAGATTTAGCTGGCGGAGATTTTCATTTTTGATTTGTCTGAAACGTCTCTCCTTCATTCGTATTCTTGAAAGACAGTATTTACTAAAAATACAATTCTAGCTCGTAAGTAATTTTCTCTCAGCGATTTGCCGATGAATCCTGCTCTCTCCGGGCATGCACAGTTGAGTTAGTTTGTCTTTACTTTCTAAGAACCTGCCGTTTCTCTCTGCTTCTTTTCCTCCATGGTTTGTGTATATATCCGTTGTTGTTGTTTAGAGACAGGATCTCATGTAGCCAAGACTGACCTTGAACTCTTAGTCCTCCTGCCTCCACCTTGGTGCTGGGGTTACTGGTGTGCACTGCCATGCCTGGTTTATACAGATGTGAGGAGTGAGCCTAGGGCTTCCTAAATGCTAGGCAGGCCCTCTACTAACTGAAGTCAAAAAACAACTTCCGGGAGTTGGTTCTGTCCTTCTATCGGAGTTCAAGAGATTGGACTCCCACGAGTGCCCTCACCCACTGCCCGTCCTTTAAGTTTCTTCTTAGTATCATTTTGGGGGCGTTTTGTTTTAATCATATAATTTAGAATATCCAATATTCTCTGTTCCTTGTTACTTCTCCCTCATTCTAGCTGCTGTAATCCAAGGCCTCTTGAATGCTGGACACACACTGAGCTAAAGCACCAGCCATCTAAATTCTAATTTATGTGGGGTTTTGCAGATATGACTCCATAGTTTATGGGTTTAGCTATCTCTAGTGATTTTTTTTCCTCTATGTATTTTGTGTACCACCCCTCAAATTTAACCTTTCTTAGAACTTTATCTGAGGGAATTATTTTACTTTCTCTGTTACTGGGGAGAGGAGGTTATTACATTCTCGGCTTCCACATCTTTTAGGCTCTTCTGACATTTTTGGCCTGGAGTTCAGACAGATTAGAAACCCTTACACCAAGCTGGGCGTGGTGGCGCACGCCTTTAATCCCAGCACTCAGGAGGCAGAGGCAGGCGGATCGCTGTGAGTTCGAGGCCAGCCTGGTCTACAAAGTGAGTCCAGGATGGCCAAGGCTACACAGAGAAACCCTGTCTCGAAAAAAAAAAAAGAAAAGAAAAAGAAAAAAAAGAAAAGAAAAGAAACCCTTACGTCGCCAGAGACAGTGAGGCACATATGCTCACCACCTCTCTTTTGTGGATGTGATTCCCTTCTGATCCTTGGGGTGTTGCTTTTCAGGGGACCGGGCCTGACTTCCTGCTGCAGCTGCTCCGAAGCTCTCTCTTGTCACTCTCACTCTTGGCGGTTTAAGGTCTAACCTCTGGTCCACCTGGCATTTGTCCCAGGCAGGCCTCAGCTTTAGAGCCTACTCGTTTCAAGTCAAGCTTCCTGCAATCCCTGGCCACTGAGGATTGCTTCTTCCTTACTTTTTGCTACTTCAGCCATCCTTGAAAAAAGATGTTATTTTAATACTGGAAAATGCTTGATGCTGAATAGGAAAAAAAAAAGTGGGGTTGGTCTCTGCAAAGGATGACTGAAATTTCCCATGAAGAAAAGGCCAATCTGGGCATGAGGTGGCGTTGAAGAGATGATTCAGAAGTCAAGAGCACTTGCTGCTCTTTCAGAGGACAGGAATTCAATTCCCAGCAGCCACATCAGGTTGCTCATAACTGCCTGTAACTCCAGGCCCAGGAAACAGATGCCCTCTTCAGGACTCCTTAGCACCAGCACGTACACACATACATGTGAACACACATGTGCACACATGCTTGTGAGCACACATACCCTAAATCTTAAAAAGAAAGAAATCAAAGGGAGACTTTTTTTTTTTTTTTTTTTTTTACGCTGGGTTTTTCTTTCTGAGCCGATAACGCTCCAGCCAACATGGTGCATGTTCCTAAGACCCACTGGGCATTCTGCAAGAAATGTGGCATCACCAACCCCATAAAGTGACACAGTATAAGAAGGGCAAGGATTCTTTATATGCCCAGGGAAAGCAGCGATATGACAGAAAACAGAGTGGCTGTGGTGGACAGACTAAGTGCCTATTTTCTGGGGGAGAGGGGAAAGAGCTAAAACTCAAAGAACATTGTGCTCAGACTGGAGTGTGTTGAGCCCAACTGCAGATCTAAGAGAATGCTGGCTAGTAAGAAATACGAGCATTTTGAACCTGGAGGTGATAAGAAGAGAAAGGGTCAAGCTATCCAGTTCTAAGGCAATGTTGTTATAAAGACAAGAAATCATGAGTTTTGATTAGAGAGAGGGAGAGAGAGAGAGAGAGAGAGAGAGAGAGAGAGAGAGAGAGAGAGAGATATGGGTGATGGTGGGCCACACCTTTAATTCCAGCACTCAGTGGGGAGGGGGGAGAGTTGGAGGCAGAGGCAGGTGGATCTCTGAGTTCAAGACCATCCTCGACTATAGAGTGAGTTCCAAGACAGGCAGGGTTACACAGAGAAGCCCCATCTCAAGAAAAAAAACAAACAAACAAACAAATAAACGAAAAGTTCCTCTAGAAATTCATGGTGAACTATGTAGGGATGAAACATGAGGGACATAACCTACCTCAGAGAAAAGGGGACAGCAACAGGATGCAGAGTGTCAACCATGTGGAACCTGGGGGCAGGGTCTGAGTGGTCCTTATGGTGCTTTGTCTGTGTTCATATGGGATTGGAAACACTCGTTACAAAAAGTCAAATATAATGAGTAGATTCGTCCACGTTCTACTGCCAAAGGATCTCCTCATGGATAATCTACATATCTTTAGAACCAAAGTCGACCCACAATTGAAACCATCAGACTTCAGGAGAAGAAAAAACAGAAAACAAAAACCTGCCAGTGACCCAGGTCAGATCACTCAACCAATGAAAAGAACAGAATGTATGTGTTGCAAGGCTGTTCAGACCTAGACACAAGCACATCTGCGTGAATGGGCGGCAGGGAGGTGAGCCTTGAGGAGGCGGGAAGAACCTCAGGCCAGGTAGGGACAGGCCTGCTGACATACCTTGACACTGTGTTCCACCGAAGGGCTTGGGTTTTCACTGTGTGGCCCACACACCTGCCTCAGGGTCCAAACCTTTGTCATTTGAAAGAAGAGATATTGTCTCTGAGGTTCTGCTCATTTCTCACCCGCCAATCTTCCTATCCCAATCTTTTTTGATAATTGCACTGGTGTCCATTCTACAACTCCCAGGAGCTGGATTGGCCAAGGTCCTTGGTGGACCAATTCACTGCCAATGCCCTAGTTTGTTTTTCTATGACTATAACAAACACTATGACCGGAAGCAACTTTGGAGAAAACCGTTTATTAGGCTCAGGCTCATGCTCCCATAGCACAGTCCGTCATCATTAAGGGAAGTCAAGGCACAAACTCAAGGCAGGAACCTGGAGACAGGAACCTGGAGACAGGAACCGAAGCAGAGACATGGAGGACCACTGCTTACGGGCTTGCTCAGTTATATTTCTTCTCTCTCTCTCTCTCTCTCTCTCTTCTCTCTTCTCTCTTCTCTCTCTCCTCTGTCTCTCTGGTTTTTTGGAGGACAAGTTTTTTCTGTGTAGCCTGGTTGTCCTGTACTCCCTTTATAGATAGACCAGGCTGGCCCTGAACCCACAGAGATCACCTACCTCTGCCTCTACCTCCTTGAGTGCTGGGTTACAGGCATGCATCCCCACGCCTGGCTCAGTTACCTTTCTTATACAACCCAAGAGTACCTGTTTAGGTAGCACCCCATATAGTGGACTAGACCCTCCCACATTAATTATAATCAATAAAAATGTCCTCACAGACTTACCTATAAGCCAGTATGACACAGGCAGTTTCTCAAAGAGATTCCCTCTGGTTTTAGCTTGTAACAAGTTGACAAAAAACAAAAACAAACAAACAAACAACCCCCCCCCCAGCCCTAAGAGTTTGTTTGTTTATTTGTGAGCAGGTTCCAAGTTCAAGACTTGGAGTTTTCTTCCAAAGTAGTACAGCAGGAGGACTCTCCTAAATGTCCTAGAAGGGAAGCCCACACTGAGGCCAGTAGATGTCACCTCCTTTTCCACAGCAAGCCTCCCAGGGCAAGGAAGTTTCATTTTCACACTGTCTCAGAACAAACATAACCTTGAAATGTGTTTCTCAAATTGATACATTCACTCCAAAAAAAAAAGTCTTTAATGAGTATTGACTGTAATGTCAGTCAACCATGGGCTGAGTGTTGGAAACACAGCAGTGAACAGGACAGAAAAATTCTCCCTGGCACTGACATCCCACGTCCTTCATTATGTGCCTCTGTGACAACTCCCCTCCTCTCTGCAGTTAGGTTGGTACCGGTGGCTGGTGTATTGTTTGCTCAAGGCTTAAAGGAGAAAACATTAGACATACACAGAGCAGCCCCCTGGGTGAGTGCTCTTGGCTGGTGGTAGTATTGTCCCAGCACACACTGCATACAGGAGAGCAGAGGACAGGCTGGAGAGTAAAGACTTACTCCTGAGGAGCCTGAAGGCCAAGCTAAAATTTAAGCCATGCTGAAAATAGTCAGGGCCGGAGAGGTGCGTCCTCCGTAGTAAAGAAAAGCACTGCTGGTGCTGAGGATGGAGTTTGGTCCCTAGTACTTACACTTCCTGTAACCCCAGGGGGTCTGACACGCTCTTCTGAAAGCACCTGCACTGCCACTCACACACACACATACGGACACATACACAAACACAGAGTTAAACAGAAAAACAGATCTTTTAAAAAGAAAACAAGGGGGCTGGAGAGATGGGTCAGGAGTTAGGAATATTTGTTGCTGTTGCAGCACCCACATGGTGGCTCAGAGCCATCTGTAACTCCTCTTCCAGGGCATCTAACACCCCTTTCTGACATCCATAGACACCATGCATGCAGGCCAAACACTTGCTGCTGGGCGTGGTGGTGCACTTCCTTAGTCAGAGCCCTTGGGAGCCAGAGACAGGCAGACCTCTGTGAGTTCAGAGCCAGCCTGGGCTCCACAGTGAGACCTTGCCTCAAAGCAAACAAACACAAAAAGGTTTAATACTAAAACTTCTATGGCTGGATATGGTGGCACGTGTCTTTAAACCTAGCACTTGGGGGTTAGAAACAAAAGGATCTCTGTAAGTTTGAGGCCAGACAGACCTGCCCTACCATGGGAAAAGAAAAATAAAACAGGGCTGGAGATGTGGCTCAGTGGTTAAAAGCGCCACTTGCTCTTCCAAAGGTCCTGAGTTCAGTTCCCAGCATCCACATGGGCTCACAACCATCGATGGTGTGATCTGATGCCCTCTTCTGCAGATAAAGCACTCATACGCGATAAATAAACACATTTTTAAAAAAAGAAAAAGTTATACTAACATTAATGTTTATTGAGTGCGTACTGTGGTCAGAGTAATATTAGAAATGAGTATCAGTGGCCTCGTTGTAGCTCAGGTCCCTCTAGAGAAGGCATTTATTATTATCTCTGTAGTGTAGATAAAAGTTGGAGTCACCATTTATTATGAAATTGTCCTATGTCCCACCACAGTGTGAAAAAAAAATTTTTTTTTTAACATCGTAGAACTGTGATGTGGGAGTCTGGCGGCCGCATACGAAATGAATTGTCAAGAGGTGAAACTGCATGGCTCTTAAGTTTTTATTTTAAGGGAATCTTTAGAGATGAAACAGAAGCCAGTGGCAGTGGATCTTAGTTAGGAGTGGAAAGAAAGAGTGGATCTTCAGGGCATCGCTGAAAAAAAAAAAGCCTCCTACAGGTACTTCAGCATGGCTGAGTCCGGTGCCTCACAGGAAGACGGGCCCACTATCATCAGGAGGCACACACTCGGCAAGGAAGATGTAGAGCTCCATTCTGGAGTAGAGGGAATGTCTAAGGGGCCTGTGGGGTACCCAGGAAGATGTGACACAAGCATGTGTAGTTTAGTGATTTGACCTGAGGAAACCTACAAACCTGTGAGGAACCTGCATCAAGATAGATAGATAGATAGAGGGCTAGCCAGGTGATGGTGGTGGCGCTCGCCTTTAATCCCAGCACTGGGGAGGCAGAGGCAGGCGGATCACTGTGAGTTCGAGGCCAGCCTGGTCTACAGAGCGAGTTCCAGGACAGCCAGGGCTACACAGAGAGACCCTGTCTCAAAAAACAAAAACAAACAAACAAAGAAAACAAAACAAAAATTATATATACAGGCCTCTGGAGATGGTTCAGTTAATAAGTGTTTCCATGCAAACAGGAAGATCTGATTTCAGATCCCCAACGCCCACAAAAACAGACAGGTGTAGCAGCATGCCTGTAGTCCTAGCACTGGTGTCCTAGTTTCATTTCTGTTGCTTGTGACAAAGACCCTGACAGAAAGCAGCATCTGGGAGGAAGGGTTCTTTGGCTACAGTTCTAGGTTAGAGTTGACCATTTCAAAGATGGCAAGACAGGAACTTTAAGGCATCACATTCAGCATCGATCGAGGAGAGACACAAAGCAGTCAAACGCTGCCTGCTCCATCTCATCTGGGGCTGTTCTATCTCACAGAGCTCAGGACTCCTTGCCTAGGAAATGATGCCACCCACAGTGGACTGTGTCTTCCGACAATTAACAGTTAAGGCAATGCCTGCAGACAGGCACACAGAGAGGTCAACCTGGTGTAACCAGGTTCTGAATTGAAGCTCTCTTCTTAGGTGATTTTTAAGTTGTGGCAAATTGACATTGAAAAATAGCCAAACTGGGAACTAGAGGTAAGAAGATCACCAGGGTTTACTGACCAAGCCACAAACTCTAAGTTCAGTGAAACCCTGAATCAAACAGTTAAAGTGGAGCCAGGAGTGGTGGCACACACCTTTAATTCCATCACTTAGGAGGTAGAGGCCAGGCAAATCTCAGTGAGTTTCAAGGCTTTGTCTACATAGCAAGTTCCAGGCCAGCTAGGGCTACATAGTAAGACTGTGTAAAAAAAAAAGAAAAGAAAAGAAAAAAATAAAACAAAATAAAAAATTACAGGTGAGGTGTAATTCCAGTACTTGGGAGACAGAGGCAAGTGGATCTCTGTAAGTTTGAAGCCAGCCTGGTCTACAGAGCAAGTTCTAGGACAACCACAGCTGATACACAAAAAACTCTGTCTCAAGAAAAAAAGAAAAGAAAGGAAAGGAGGGAGGGGGTGTGAAGAAGGAAAAAAAGGAAGGAAAAAAGAAGTGGGGAGTAATTGAGAAAGGCATCTGATCTCCACACAGATGTGTTACATGTATGCACATTCAAAGATAGGTAGACTAAAGGCAGATTAGATGATAATGAGTGGAATAAAAAGAGAATTAATGCAAACTAGTACAACCACTTTGGAATTCTATCTGGCACTTTCTCAGAAAACTGGGAATAGGACTTCCTCAAGACCCAGCTATTCCACTCCTTGGAATATACCCAGAAGATGCTCCAGCACACAACAAGAGCATTTGCTCAACCATGTTCATAGCAGCCTTATTCATAATAGCCAGACATGGAAACAGCCTAAGTGTCCCTCAGTAGAAGAATGGATAAAGAAACTGTGGTACATTTACACTATGGAATACTACTCAGCTATTAAAAAACAAAAACAAAAAAAACAAGGAAATCCCAAAATTTGTGGACAAATGGATGGAACTAGAAATGATCATACTGAGTGAGTTAACCCAGAAGCAGAAAGACTCACATGGTATATACTCACTAATAATTGGACACTAGCCCAAGAGACATGTCACATGAAAGTCTTCACTTACCCGGAGATTGGGATTGATGTGAGGACATCCTACTGGGACTCTAGGTGAGAGAATTATGGGAGAATGGGAAAACAGAAGGATCCAGAGGGTCCTAGAAACCTACAAGAAGACCATCATGATGGGCAGATCTGGGCCCAGGGGTTCTGTTCAAACTACTGTACCAAGCAAGGACAATATGTGCAGTAAACATTGAATCCCTTCTCAGATCTAGCCAATGGACAAGACATTCTCCACGGTTGAGTGGAGAGCGGGGACTGACTAGGACATGAACTCTGGTGCCCTATATTTGACCACTTCCCTTGGTGGGGAGTCTTGGTGGCACTCAGAGAAAGAATAAGCAGGCTACCAAGATGAGATTTGATAGCCTGTGACCATATAGTGGGGGAGGAGGTACCCCTCGGTCACAGACTTACAGGAAGGGAATAGGGTGAAAGTGGGAGGGATGGAGGAACAGTAGGATACAAGGGATGGGATAACAATAGAGATGTAATCTGAATAAATTCATAAATAAAAAAAAGAAAAGAAAAGAAAAGAAAATTAAACTAAGGACAAGGACACCACGAAGAAGCAACACTCAGAGGCAGTAAACCCAGATAAGTACCTTTTTGGGAAATGAGGAGAGGGAATTTCTGAAAGACAAGGCAATTGCGGGTATTTGATGCTGCAGAGTCCGAAGACAAGTATGACTCAAAAGACATTTCTGGAAATTTATTTGAAAAAGAAAGATGGACATGCAATAAGATACAGCTAAAGGCCGATTAAGAAGTGGCAACATAGCTCAGTGGTAGATGCATACTGCCTTGAGCTCCATCCCCAGCACACACACAATAGTTCAGTCCAGTGAAACTCTGTAAAGAATAAAAAGCGTCCAACAGTGAATATTTAATGAGAGGCAAATATGCTCTGAATGATATGGAAGGTATAACAAAGGATGTCATACAGCTGTACAAGTGAGCCCCCTCTCTCTTTGAGACTGGAGTTGAACTTCAGATCATCTTGCCTCAGCATCCTGAGTGCAGAAATCACATGTCCTCCCTGCTCCTCCATCTTCTTCTCCTTCTTCTCTCTCTTTCTTCTTCTTCCTCTTCTTCTCTTTCTCTTCTCCTCCTTGTCCGCCTCCTTTTTCTTCTATTCCCCCACACTCCCCCCCAGACAGAGTTTCTCTGTGTAACCTTGGCTGTCCTGGTCTCACTTTGTAGACCAGGCTGCCCTTGAACTCATAGCTATCCACCTGCCTCTGCCTCCCACGTGCTGGGATTAAAAGCATGCGCCACCATGACCTGCTTTCTTCTAATTTTTTAAAAGGAACCATATAACAAACTACAAGGATGGGCAGATCGACTCTAAGACTTCCCCGATGAGGAACGCAGCTTCCTGATGGAGTGCAGTTCAAAGACATATTCTTTATCCTTTACCACATAGTAAGGCCAGTCTGGAATACATGAGAATCTGTCTCAAATAGATAATAAAATAAATAAGTACATTCAGTCCATTTTCCTTCTCCCAGATTTCTTTACATTTTATTTTAAAATCTATTTTCATAGCAAACTCTGTTCAATAGAAATGTAGGATAAGACACAGAATTTTAAGTATTATAGAAGCCATATTGACTACTTAAAAAGAAAACAGGGCTGGGTGTAGTAGCAGAGGCAGGCAGACCTCTGTGAGTGCCTGACTCCCCAGAGCTACATAAGATTTTGTCTCAACAACAACAAAGCCTAAAAAAAAAAAAACCCAGAAAAAATTTAATAAACTTCATTTAACCTGATACGTTCATTACAACATACAATTAATACAGAAAATAGTAATAAGATATTTTACATTTTAAAAACATTGTCTATCTAATACTTAATTACCCAATATGATGTACATTACTTTGCATTGATGAACTTCCTGCTTCTGTGTTCAAGTACGGCACATATTTACATTTTTCAGAACATTTCTATTTGGGCCACCAACATTTTATCCATCTAATTAGTATATGTGGCTCTTGGCTTCCAAATTGGAGAAGACAGTTGTATAAAACATCTAGCATTTATTAAGCTTTTACTATGTGCTGGGCACGGCCCCAAGTCCACCATGTGGGGATTCTAATTCATTTGGTGTCACAATAACTTCAAGAGGCTATGCCTGCCAATCATCTTGAGCATGATTTGCTCTTGCAAGGACGTGGTCATGAAAGTTGGGGAGTTTTACAAACCACTTTCCTGCTGTGCTTGGGTAGAGGTCTGGCTGCAAGGACTTGAGGAGAGAGGACACGAGAAAATTGGCCACAAACTAAAGTTATTCAGGAATTTGGATGGTCAGCTGGCTTTGGTGACACATACTTAAAACCCCAGTTCCCTCAGGAGACAGAGGCAGGAGGATCACTCCGAATTTACAGGTGGCCTGATTTACAGAGTGTGTTCCAGGTCTATGGAGTAAGACCTTGTTTGTCTCAAAAAGAAAAAGAAATGGCGGATGATTTAGAAGAGAAATCAAGAGACAGAAGGAAACACGACAGGAAAAAAAATCTTGTGAAGGGTGGGAGACATGCAGGGGAGGAAAGCTGAAGAGGAAGGAGAGAGATAAAACCTAGAAGGGGTGGAGATGGAGATTCCATGTTGGAGTTTCCCACCCAGCTGAGGCACTGATGAAGAACTGCCTGGCCTGCCTACACATTGCTCCACAACCTTGAAGCAGAAGAAAAGTCTTGAAGAGGGAAGCAACAGTGACTCTTACCCA
This sequence comes from Acomys russatus, assembly GCF_903995435.1. Classification (NCBI taxonomy): domain Eukaryota; kingdom Metazoa; phylum Chordata; class Mammalia; order Rodentia; family Muridae; genus Acomys; species Acomys russatus. The sequence continues at coordinate 14,012,805 of NC_067149.1, forward strand.
GGGCTTCTGTGGAGTGGAGTGTTGGCCCTGGGTACTACGTGTTCCCTCACTTAATATTTGCAGACTTCCCATAGAATGCTTGCCACTTAAAAGGTATGAAACTGAGGTAAGATTCTTAAGCGAGTCTCATGGTCCAGAACACAGAGGGTCTGGATTCTGGTTCAAGCCATCTCAGAGACTGAGGAAAGAGACAGAACTAGAACAAATGCTTCCGGTGGAACCAGCCGAGTAGGAGGCAGACTTCTCTGAAGAAAGCAAGGCAATAGTTGGACAGATGCAAAATGAGATTTAAAAAAAAAAAAACAGCCTGGCAGATGTGTGGAACAGAACTCTGGTGGTAAGATGGGCCTCCATCTCCCACAGAGCTCGACAGTTTCGATGAGAAGGGAGACCTTGGGTTTGGACAAAGTGGGAGAAGCCTGGAGGTAAAAGGAAAGGTGGTAGAAGGAGAGGTGTGCAAGCTGGGAAAGGCAGAGCGGGGGAGAGGGAACTAAATGAAGGTCAGAACGTTGACGCAAAAATCCCAAAAAGGGATGGAGGCTTAGCGACTTCTTCAGCTGCTGCGGAGGAATAGCTTGGAAGAAGAGGCCCTAAGGGGACCAGAAATGAGGAGATCAGGCAGGGGATTAATGCCTGATAGAAGGAACTAGGAAATTACAGGAGAGGAGTTGGGAGAAAGAGTGAGTGAAAAACTGCCTAGGCGCGCCCATGAACCAGAGTAGGTATTTTAGATACAAGACTGGGACGGCGAAGTCTTGTTCAGCTTCCGGACCGGATTTGCCTCCTTTTAACTACTGCCCAGCCTTTACGTGAGGGCAGAAGACGGGAGGCTAAGGATGGACCGGTGGGGTTCAGCCCCTAGAGACCTGCAAGGGTACCGGTTCTGTCATCTCTCTCATTGAGCCCAGCACTTGGTTGTCGCCCCCAGAGCATAGGCCTAGATATTTTATTCAATGGACCCTGCAGTCTCTCTGCTCAGACCTTGCTCTAATAAGACCACCTTCCAGATCTCCCACCTCCGCCACGTTAGTGATCAGCCCCAACCACCCAAGGATGTGGCAAAGAAAAAAAGGGGAAGGGTAGGTCGTTGTGTGGGCAGAGAAGCGGGAGATGAAAGAGGACAGTCCAAGACAGGTAGGAGGGGGTGGGGGAGCATCATAGGAAGCAGCAGAGACCCGGAGAAGCCAGTGAGAGACTAGACGTAGCGCGAATGCGGTAACCAGTGGGTCCCCAGGGAAGCCCGAGTGTCCGGTTCTGAGTCGTCCAGGACGCTAAGGGCTACAAGGTGCGGTCCCCTTTCAGCCCCTTCTCGCCGCCTCCTCCCCACCTCGCCCAAGGGGGCCGGAATGGCACTGGCTTGCGGGGGCTTTTCGGAGCAGTCGAGTGGAAAATAGACTTTAACCCGCTTTGTAGCTGCGAGGGCGCCCGGAGCGCTCCACCGGACCAAGGCTCCCGGCATTCCGGTGGGCCATTGCCAAGACCTGGCCTGGAGTCCCCACAGAGATGTGAGCATGTAGACCCCCACACCCACACACTGCCCTTCCGGTTTCAGGAGGCCCAGCTTGGACTTGAGCGCTCCAGCGGAGCTCTGCCCAGTCGGACTCACCCGGGCAGCGACAAGAAAGCAGAAATTTCTTCGGTCTCCTCCCCGCCATACCTGAGCAAGGAGTAGGTCTGGACTCCCTAACCCAGACAGAGTCCTCTTAGGCCACAAAAACCCAGAAGGCTGCGGTGGAAAGTTTGCAGGGTACCGGTTCTAATAGTCAACCGTCCTGTCGCCCTCGGGGCTTAAGTGCATAGGGTGGAAACTAGCCTGAGCAGACTGGCGCACTGTCCTGTGGTCGCAGGAGGAAGGTGACCTCCTAAGAGGCCAGGTTGCCTCTGCAATCCAAGGACCACTGGCCTGTCGAGAGCCACGCGGGCAGCAAGGTCAGCTCCAGTTTAGAAAACGGTGACCCAAGGACCCCATTTTTGCCCTGGCAATCGAATACTGGAGCCCGAGGAAAGGAAATCGCTCTGAGTTTGAGGCCGGAGGTCCGGTGGAAGCCGCTGCTTTGGAGAACCGCGAACTGCTGGAGCGATGGATTCTACGGCTTCTCCCAGGACAGTGGGAACCTGGCCCCTGAGAAAAGAATGCATGTCCCATTTGAAGCTTCCTAAATATCCAGGAAACGCAAATTTTCAGAAACATAATCTCAGCTTCAGAATATGGCACCAGAGGCCGATGGTGGGTGAGCGGGAGGGCTCCCTTAGGATAAGCGAACGTGGAGCAGGTTCTCCGGGAGAATCTAGGCTGAACCCCCTAACACCCATCCTATGCTGGGATCCAAGTTCTCTAAGAACTGAAATGACAACCCAAGAAGGGAGGGAGTTCACCTGCGGTGCACGCTAAAAAAAGAAAAAAGAAAGTTGATATTTTTCCTCAAGCCCAGGCTTGTAGATGTCCCCTTTAGACCAGGCTCTGGCGGCAGCTAAACGGCCGAGTCAGAAAATCAGGGTGTCGCGTGGAGGATGGGGGGTTGGAGGGCGGGAGCAGAGGGAGGACACTAGATCAAACGCCAGTGTTCCAGTCCGGTTTTTGCCTCCGACTGGGGACCATGTCCCCACCCGCCATCTATCGCCCCGCCCCACCCCGCCCCCCACCTTGGGGCAGGTGAGCGGCGGCCAATGGGCGAGCGCGGGGCAGGTGCCCGCTAACTCACTCCTGGCAGAGCTGCTGCTGAGGCCTGGCCCGGCAGTGCTAAGAGGATCGCGGGCCGGGGTCGATCACGGCGCGACTTGTAAGGGGGAAAGCCAGGAAGACAGCAGAAGCCGCTCTCAGTAGCACTCGCAGCCCGCGCCCGGGCGGTTGAGGGGAGCTGCCCGCTGGGCCGTGGGGACCACGTTCCAGGCAGTGCGCAGTGGCCCAACTCGGTGCTAGGGCTCTCGCACGCCCCTCGCCGCTCCGCGCCTGGCTCGCCCGCAAGGGCCGAGCGCGGGCGGGCGAGCAGGCGGGGGAGGTGAGGGGTGCGGGCGGGAGTGCATGTGCCTGACTCGGTGCACACCCCGCAAGGCGGCAGCGCCAGGGCACCGAGCGCTCCCCAAAGCCCCGCTACCTCACTCTGCTTCGGCGGCCGCGACCATGTTCCAGCCTACAGCCAAGCGGGGTTTCACCATAGAGTCCTTGGTGGCCAAGGATGGGGGCACCGGCGGGAGTCCTGGCAGCGGGGGCGCGGGCTCCCATCCGCTGGCCGTGGCCGCCTCAGAGGAACCGCTCAGGCCCACAGCGCTCAACTACCCTCACCCTAGTGCGGCCGAGACGGCCTTCGTGAGTGGCTTCCCTGCCGCTGCTGCCGCGGGCGCCGGCCGCTCGCTCTACGGAGGGCCCGAGCTGGTGTTCCCCGAGGCCATGAACCACCCTGCGCTGACGGTGCACCCGGCGCACCAGCTGGGCGCCTCCTCGCTGCAACCCCCTCACTCATTCTTCGGCGCCCAGCATCGGGACCCTCTCCATTTCTATCCCTGGGTGCTTCGGAATCGCTTCTTCGGCCACCGCTTTCAGGGTAAGTGTCCACTCTGTGTCCGTGACCCGGGAATGCGGGGGAGGCTCGTTGCGGCGGCAGGGCTGTTCAGAAGTTCTTGCGGACAAGGCTCCAGGATCCGCCTTGACTGTGCGCAGGCGATTAGCCGGTTGTGTTGGTCTCCCACCGGGGAAGTGAAGGTTGGAACCGCTACGCTTTTCAGGGACCAAGGTCGGTTGGTACACAAGCCCGGAGAATCCTAGGTGCTTTTCAGACCCTCCTTTGGCCAACCTTAGTTTCCTTTACGACTAAACCGCTCCCATCCCTGAAAGTGCGGGGCCCTCCGCCCTTCCCGCGCCAAAGCTTTGAGCTGTGACCATACTTCGCTCCCGTGGTCATCACAACCCTTGGCGCGTCGGGACAGGGGAAAGTCCACCTGCACGGCCTGGTTCTGTGGGAAGCAGGGGAGCACGTTGTGTTCACTCAGCTGTCTTGGGACGTTTCTCAGCCACCTTGGGCAGACTTCCCCTAGTTACATGTAGCCTTTCCGACTCAAAGTGGGAAAGGCTTGCAATAAGCGAACTGGCTTTCTTCACCATTTACCTCTTCCGAGAGCCGACCCAGCTGCTAGAAGCTCAGGACAGTCCTCTTGAGAGGGGGGAGAGCCTACCCGGCGGCTGCTAGAAGCTCAGGACAGTCCTCTTGAGAGAGGGATGGCGGAGGGGGGCTTTTAAGGTCATATCTAGTCTTAGCCCCCCCCACACCCCGTCTGCAACCTCAATTGGTTTGCTAATTAAGACCCATCCAAAAGCCTTAAACACACACACACACACACACACACACACACACACACACACACACGTTATCTGACTTCCCTAAAGAAAAGAGAGTTGTGTTTTTGCAGGTCATTTTCTTCCTTGGGTTTATAGTTTTCCTTTCTTTCATTAAAAAAAAAAAAAAATGGGCCTTGATCCCTATCGCAATTGCTTCAGTTCCCACTTTGAAATAGACTGGCCCTCTCGGCCTTCTGAGTTTCCGTAGGTAAATCTAGCATCTCGTTAAACAGCAGCAAAAATAAAACAAGGTTGACACTTTGGCTCCAGGAGCTACTTTGACAGTAAGCCAGAGCTACACGGCCAAAGTGAATCTGATATTTGATACAAATATGTATACGATAAAAGGGGAATATTTTCTCCAAGCTTTCTTTAGCCATAGGTCCTTGACTGGCTCAGAGGGCCCTGTTTTGTCAGGCAATGACCCCAGTCTTACCTGGCCACTACATACTAACCGAGAAAAATCCCGTGAATCCAATAGTGTAATTGCTTCAGCGAGTATTTGTGTGTGTGTGTATGTGGGCAGATTTTTCACCTCAAAGATTTGCTCTGGCGGGAGGGGGGAAAGCGTACAGTATTCGCTGCTTTAGGTAACATTTCCCATCACTTAACATCAAGGCTTACTACTAAACCGAGCTTTTATTCAAATTTAGCTAACCACCCACGTCCCCCGGTGGGCTCTGTCTTCAGCTTCGCGCCCACCGGCGGAGTTTTGAGTATTCAAGGTTTGAGCGCAGGGATGGAGGGGCCTGAGTGAAGGACCCTGGAAGAGAGGGCGCTGAGGGCTCCTAGCCTAGCCTAGGAGCTCAGCATACTCAAGACGCCTCCTGGATGGCTTTTCCGCCCTTAGTCCGTTGTCTCAAGCTCTTCTCCATACCTTTCACACCTCTGGCCTCTCATGCTAACCCGGCTCGCCCGGGGTTGGTGGTGCCTTTTAAGAGAGACTAGCTCTCGGGCTCGGAGCATCCCCCAGCCAGGCGAGGCCAAAACATCCTCCGCAAAGCCTTCTTGGAAATTTCCGCAGCTCTCTGAGCCATCGGTCCCAGCAGATACGTTGTGGAGTTGCACAAACGCTGGGCTTTTCCTCTCCAGAACCGCGTCTCAACGCGGAGAAGGACCTGAGTATGGCCGCGCTTGCGAACTCCGAAGGGTGCTGACCGACCTTTTCAACTCCGGGACTCTGCGGCCCGGCAGCCCCGGCGTCTCCGCGACGCTGCCTCCTCCAGATTCCGCGGGGCCTCGGGGCTAAGAACCCAGCGGTCCCAGGCCCTCCGGCGCCGTGTTTTCTAGAGAACCGGGTCTCCGCGATGCTCATTTCAGTCCGGTTTTGATGCAAGAAACGAAACCCGACAAGAACGAAAAGGAACCGCGTCCGCGGTCTGTGAGCAGCGCTCTCGGGCAGCGCGCGCCGGTAGCGCCTAGAAGCCGCTTCTCCCCTAAGCAAAGAGGAAAAGCCGGGGTGCATGGTCAAAACCTCCGAGCTGGAGGCCAAACGAGAGGAACCTGCGAAGATTAAGCGAGGTTAGCGTCGTTTCGGTCATATTTCCCAGAGATTAGGAACTTTCTGAATTGAAGAGCTGCGTCTGAAGGGGACTAAGGGGACCGAGACCTCCCAAGCCCGCTGCGGTTGTGGGCACTAGCTTCAAAGGAGGTCTTTGTTCAGACTGGAGGAAGAGAGAAGAGACTGTCTCTTGCTTTACTGTCGTCCTTTCCTAGTTCTAGCTGCAGGATATGTCGCTGAGGCACCGGTCTCCAAGTCGGTAGCTAGTGCGGCCTCTTCCCCAGGAGGCTTCGGATTCTTGTTCCCGCTTCCTGCAGCCTGGTTCTTAGTATTTGCATTGCTAGATGGCAGCGACCGGCCTGCAGAGAGAGGGTGGAGGGGGGCATTTTTCACCTCCTAACTCTTAATTCCAGGAAGGATGGGTTCGTGTTCCTTTCTGATGGGTGTCCGAAACTGACACTTGCTCACAGCCTGAAATTTACTGTGTCCAAACAGGCTGCATCCCAGCCTCAAGCTTGTTCTGTCCTGTGGCCCGGACAAGAAGAACTATGTGGGCTCCCCTGGAGGTGACAGGGAGGGGTGGACCCTGTCCCACAGGCGTCCAGGTACACAGACACCTTGGACACTCGTGTCCTTACAGGAACAGGTAGCCATTGGTTAGTATCGTCGGATGTTAGTTGTGTGCTAATCGTCTTTCTCACTGGAAAAACCTTTGGTGGGTGACAACTTGTCATCATTTCTCAGTATTTGCATAATCTTATAGCCTCCTGCTTCTTTCATCGTTGGGTCAGGAAGACCCTATGCTAAAGCACATGCAAATGGACACACACTGGAGCAGATTCCAACCACTACAACAGAACCCAAACCAAGCAAGATTGAGGACTGGGGCCCAGGAAAGAGCTAGCTCTGGCTATCCTCACCCTATGGCGTTTAAAAAGACTGAGAGCACTTTGCTCCACTGTGCAGGTGACCGACACTCCCCTGGACCGCAATACAGCTGGGATAGAGCCCAGCGGAGGGCCAGCGGAGGCTGCTCTGGCTTTTTCAGCTCCCCACTTCCCTGCAAATCTCTGCATCCCACTCACTCAGACCTGTGTGCCCTCCTATGCTGCAGCCACACTTCTGTGTAAGTTAGGCCAGACAGCAACTGAGACCAAACCCTCTGAAGGTTGAGACAGTGAGTCCTCTCCCTGCCACCCTCTTCTCCAGAGGACACCCCAGTTGGGGCTTTACCTGGACTCTGTACAAGGTGGGCTTTCGAGGCGATTTATTCAATAAAGGCTTTCTCATCCACTTCTCCCCCCTTCCCAGGACTTCCCGTCTTTGAGCCTTCTTATTCAGTCCAGGAATGGGCTTCTTAGTTTTTCCTCTTCCCCCACCTCCTCTGACTATGCCTCTATTACCCAACTCTACTACCCTTCAATCAGGCCTGAGGCTCCTGGGTCTGCTGTTGCCACCAACAGCTTAGAGGGCAGATGTCCATCCTTTACTCCTCAGTGACATTCCCTCATCCTGTTGTGTGGTAGTGCAGACCCAACCTCTTGAAATGGGTAGGTAGGTGATAGGAGGTCAGTCCCAGACAGCTGTGTCCCAAAGAAGATTCCAGCTCCTCGGTTGACTGGCCTAGGTTTCCAAAACCCAGGGAGAGTCGGCAACCAGTAGAGGAGGGATACAGCTAGTCTACCGGCTGGATTTTAACAAGGGCGGCTCATGATGTGAGTGTTTCACTTACACAGCTGTTTCCAGAAGCAGGAGATCTCATCTGAATTGTCCTTATTACTGTCTTCAGAGTAAAACAGTAGGTCCAATTGAGTCAACCCAGTAGCCATCTCTGAAGAAAGTAATTGGATCAGTCAGTCTCAACAGCTAACTCTGTCAAAACATCCCATCTGGGGCTCTGTGTTGTTGGGTCAGGGGAGCTGATACAGGCCACTTACTGTGTGAGGACCAGTGTGTGATGGTTTCAGGCGGTGTTTTGTTTTGTTTTGTTTTGTGAGTCCTTGATAATGTACAACTCTGTGAGGGCCCAGTGGGGGCATTCGCCAAGCCAGAGGCTATGGGTAGAGGCCTGCTCTGGCTTTTATACTTCCTGACCACCACCCCAGTCTTATTCAGTCCTCTTCAGTGTAGGAGCGGAGTGTGGGAGCTTTGCCAAGGGACAGTCACACTCTGAAATCTTGTACAGTAATGGGAGGAAAAGATGGCGGGGGAAGCTGGAGTGTATATTTACACACACCCATAGGGAAATGAATAGATCTGTATTTTATTTATATATATCAGCTTCTAGATACTTACTTCTTTCAGTTCAGGACTACTCAGAGAGGATGCAGAAGCCTTTCCCATGAGACAGGCTTCCATTCTCCCAGCCTTCCATTGGGGGCCTGCCTTCACAGTGTTTAAGGCTCAAGGAGAGAAGAGAAGGACAAAAAGAAGTAGATTTGAGAACTCCAGGGTCTGCCTGCTTGCTGACCCTAGCCTGCTTTTACCTCCTGCTTAGTGGAGCCTAGGCCTGCCTAGGATTTTTTTTTTTTTTTTTTTTTTTCAGCAGGCTGAGCATTTAGCTACAGGAGTATTTTCAGCACGTGAAAAGTCTTTAGACGACTGACTTCTGGTTAGACTTCCTATTAGCCTTGCTCCTCCCCCATCACCTTTCTCACCCCCAGCCCAGACATTTCAGTGCCAGGCAATTAAAAGCTAATCAATTGTTGGGGCCCGGGTGGAGGCAGCGCTGCAAGGACGCAGGAACAGACCTAAGGGGCATCTGCCATCCCTTGGCCTTTCTGCTGCTCCTCTGGATTTGTGCCTGTTGGTCCCTCATCAGGCCTGGGCTCGCCTAGGCTCAAGCCCGGATTTTGCTTGTGTCCCCTGGAGGTAGCTCTGGGGCGCTCTGGGCTGCGGCGAGGGAAAAGGGGAGAAGAGGAAGAGGTGGCAGGGTTGCAGAGGAGGCAGGGCAAGGCTGGGTAGGGCAGGGCGCTCCCAGCTCCCCCAGAGGCCTGCATCTGACCTTGCCCCTTCTCTCCTGTCTGTATCTGCCTGTGCTGCTGTCGGTTCTGGGCTGCAGCAAGCGACGTTCCCCAGGACGGGCTACTTTTGCACGGGCCCTTCGCGCGCAAGCCCAAACGGATCCGCACGGCCTTCTCACCCTCGCAGCTGCTGCGGCTGGAGCGAGCCTTCGAGAAGAATCACTATGTGGTGGGCGCCGAGCGGAAACAGCTGGCCGGCAGCCTCAGCCTCTCGGAAACGCAGGTAAGCATTCTCTGGTCGCAGTCTCAAGGTGACTGCGGTTGGGTGCAGGTCTCTTTACCCCTCAGATTCCAAAAGCCACCGGCGATGTCGCATGCCTGGAAACCCTACCCTTTCTCTGGGTTTGCCCTCCTAAGTCTCAGGAGTGTGTTTTGTAATGAGACAGGATCTCAATATGTAGTCCAGGCTGGCCTCGAACTCGCAGCAATCCTCCTGTCTCTATCACCTGCGTGCTGAGATAGCATACATAAGCCACCTTGCCTAGCTTTCCCGGATCTTATAATCAGCGCTAAGGATCAGACTATAGTAGATCGAATTTGGTCCTCTCCCTGCGCCCAGGTTGGAAAGATCTCTAGCCTCACTCTGGTCTAGATGACACAGGACCCACAAGTCGGCGCGGGGCAGGGGGGCGGCGGCGTGATCCTGTCTTCTCTGCCCTGGCAAAGCCTGGGAGACCTCAGTTGAAGTCAAAGAAGGCCAGCGTTAGCTTCGCAACGGAAGGAATGAAGCGAGGAGAGAGGTCAGCTCCTAACTGGAGTCTGAGAAGCCCTGATCCACCCCACTACCACACACACACACACACACACACACACACACACACACACACACACACACGCCAGCTGCTAGGGCTTTGAGAACTTTGGAAGTTAGTTCCCTGTTAACCCTAACAACATAAGCCTCCACCAGTGTCTTCGTACCATGACTTTGGCATTCAGGGGCTGCTGAGAGGTTGAGGGAGTGAACCCCATTGGTGTTGGGGAGGCTTGAAGAAGTGACATTACAATTCCCAGGTATGGGTTTTGTAGTTGCTTATTTAAGAAAAAATATTAAAGATGTCTAGGGATTGGTAAGGAGGCAAATGTGAGGGTTTTTTTGTAAGGACCTGGCCATGAAACACGTGGTCAACTGAGGGACTCTCAGCCTGGCTGCTGGTACTGCGCTACTTTTCAGTTTAGGTCTTCAGACCCTGCCGGCTCCCAGATGCTGACTTCTTTCTCTGGCTGGTGCTGAGCCTTCGGCTGCTCTTTCCTCCTGTTCTGCCCCTACTATAGGCAGGGTCTGCCTGGGCTCTCCCATTTGCTGCTGGGGTAGCAAGGGGCACTAGTCTGGTAGGCAGGCCCTAGCTGGGGTAGCAAGGGGCACTAGTCTGGTAGGCAGCCCCTAGCTGCCCCCCCCCCAGCTCTCTATAGTGATCTCACCCACCAGTCCTGGCATTTAGGCTACAGTATCTGGTACTCCATGTAACAGTTGAGTTATGGCTTCCTTCCAGGCTACCACAGGACTGCAGAACCTGTAGGTTTTCAGAGCTGCTAGTTGACAGCTCTAACTGAAAGGAAAAAAAAAAAAAAAAAAAAACTTATAGAGCAACAGAGTTAGTTTTTAAAACTGTTTTAAAGGAAGCAATGTTTAAAAAATAAGCTAATAAAATAACACCTCTTTCCCTCCTGGCAAAGAGTGCTGTACAATTATTGTTTAAAACAAGGTGTCAACTTAAGAATGGTGTTTATAATTAACTCCATGTAAAAAAGTAATATTTATTAAATGTTAATTGCAGAAATGTAAGAAAACAAAACAGTTTATAATTTTACCACCCACAGATTAGCACTTGTTGAAATCATGTCATTGTTTTTAAACTTTCCATTTTTTAGCTCAGTGAGAGCATGCTTAATTAATTTTCTTTCAAGCTGAATCTACTAGCTTCCTGTCAATTTTAGTTTTTAACAATGCCAGTTCATAGTTCATAGGCTGGTTGTTGCTTTCATTTTTATTCTGTGACATTTCAAACATGCATTTAGAATAGAACCAAAGAGGATAATACAATGCATCCAGCTCTGCTAACCACGGGGCCTACCTGAAGGGGCTGAGAACTTCCTTGTAGCCCTGTATTTCCATGCAAAGACCCTGAGAGACCGGCTAAGCAGAGTGCCCAAATCAGGCAGATGTGACTTCGAATGCCTATCTGTCTGCTGTGCACAATGGGCAAGTTACTTGACCTCTCTCTGTTGTTTCTTAGTTCAGAAAATACATTGTTTGAGGATTAGAGGTATCTTACATGAACTCGGGAAACATCCATTTCAACTCCTTGTCATTTTCTTTGTTTAAAGTAATATGTCAAATTAGTAACATAATGAAGACCCTGCCTAGGAGTCCCCTAGGCCGACATTTCTTCCTGCCACGTTCAATAGCCATCATCTGAGTGACCGCTCTGTTGTCCTTGTAGCTTACTGTTTGGACTTACACTGTATAATTAGCTACCCATCCACCTCTCAGTATTTGCCAGGCAAGCCATTTTCAGTTCTTGTCTATGTGACAAGTCCATGCGGCAGTCCAATCAGGCACCTGCTATGTGTTTCTAACATGATACCTGCATTTGTCCACCAGGCCTCGGTGCTCTGCCTCTCACATGTAACTGTGTTTTATCTAGCAACCTCTGTCTGTTTATGCTCATTCAACTCTCTCCCCAAATTGGTAAATTCCTGTTTTCTCCAAATTACATGCTTTTCTTCTTAATAATAATCTCCACGGACCCACCTGCTGAGTATCTCATCCGTTTTGTCTTCTGTGTGTCCACCATGCATCTCTGGAAAACAACCGGCAACTAGCAATCTCTTCATATACCTGCAGATGATTAGCCATCATCTCGTCAACTCAGCTGTGGCTCAGACATCTCCCCAGGCTCAGTCACCACATTGCTGTGGTTGAATTAACAAATGCCAGGGTCCTCTCCAGCCCTGAATGCATGAGGCTCGCCCATCCACTTTCAGCTTCTGACTTTTCTGGGGTGTGTGTGTGTATGTCTGTGTGTATATGTATGTCTGTATGTCTGTGTGTGTATGTGTGTGTATGTATGTCTGTGTGTGTGTGTGTCTGTGTGTGTATGTATGTCTGTGTGTGTGTGTGTGTGCGCGCGCGCGCGTGCGTGTGTTCCCTCCTCCATGTTCCCAGAACCCACGGTGTCTTCCTTGCCTTTCCTAATATGCATCACATTTTGCTACTATGACTTAATTATCTGTCATGTCCATATGTCAATCTGGAAACGACTTGCATCCATCTCGCAGGGAGATCTTAACATACAGGGATACCCAGGAAATGCTCTTAGGACATCCAAGATGCAGTCTAAGCGCCTCTAGCCCCATGAGGGTGTGCCTGCCCCATGAGGGTGTGCCCGCCCCATGAGGGTGTGCCTGCCCCATGAGGGTGTGCCCGCCCCATGAGGGTGTGCCTGCCACATGAGGGTGTGCCCGCCACATGGGACACCTGCAGTCTAACTTCTATGGACACTGAAAGGTGAGGCAGTGCGCCTCTAGTACCCATCAGATGCCAGTGGGCAGTCACAGACACATGGGAGTGAGTGCTGTTCCTGGCTAGTTAAGAGTTCGAGCGAGCGACCCCTAGAATC